>NW_028326092.1:0-11079 GCF_027475165.1 Benincasa hispida | reverse complement strand
CCGTCTGGCACACGCCCCTTTTTCATCGTTCTTAACCCCTGCGTTCGTTTTCGCGCAATTCCGTGCCGGAAGGTTCGGTAGCAAAAAGTGGGCCCCGTGGGCTGTTTCAGGCACCAAACGGGCTCCGTTCCCAAAACCGTCTGGCACACGGCATTTTTTCATCGTTCTTAACCCCTGGGTCCGTTTTCGCGCTTTTTCGTGACGGAAGGTTCGCGCACAAAAGTTGGGTCCCTGGGCCCTGCCCCGCGACACCCCTGCATGCCTAGTGTAACGGTCATGCTTGTCCAGGGCCTGTTGCCCATGGCCGCATGCCCAATCCAACCCCCTTCTAGCATATTTTCATGTCCTATATTGTATTAGTTTAGTTAGCTTGCTTTCTTTGCATTTTCATTGTAAGTGACCACTCGCCCTTTTGCATATGCAAGGGTGCCAGTTGGCTTTTTGTTCAGAATGCACTATATGGGGATAAGACTAACCATCATTTCCTCATACCCGGAGTAGTACTCTATAAAGCCGTTGTTGTTGCTTATTGCTTTCTAGTCTACTACAATCTTTCTTTCTTTATTCACACTCACAAATCTTCTTACGAAAACCTTTTCTCTAAACCCGTTTTCTAAAACCGTTTTCCCTAAAACGGGGGTGGAGGTTGCAAGAGGCACTCGGTGTGCCATCGGCAGTCCGTATTCGAGTTGGCTGGCTTGTTCGTGAGCGGGAACAAGTGCCGCACAATCGCTAAGAGAAGCTTACGAAAGAGCGATTGTGACAGTTGGTATCAGAGCCACGTTGGCTTATAGAGGGAAGATCAGTGATCATGTCGGCGACGAAGAACCTGAACAAGTCCCATGTGGACAGATTGGTAGAGATGGAGGAACAAATGCTCTACCTGAGAGAGGTCCCAGATAATGTTCGTTTCCTTGAGACTCGGCTACAAGAAGTTGCGGAGAAAGCCGATGGAATTGATGCGGTGGTAGGCCGCCTAGACGGATTACCCGTCAGAGAATTGATGATGAGGGTAGAGACCCTCGAGGCCAAAACAGTACGGTCTGGCAGCTTTGAACGAGGCGATAGCTCCTCGGGCTCTGTTGCCCACATAGAGGAGCGTGTGGAAGAGCTGGACAGCTCCCAAAAAGCAATACTTCAGATGGTAACCGATTTATCTGAAGACTTTCGGTCGGCCCTGGATGTCGTCAGAGCCGAGATAGCGGATGTGAGTGCTAGGGTGAATCTCACCATCCGAGCGGTAGGGAACCAAGCCCCACCTGGGGGAGCAATGGCAGTGAGCCGAATAAAAATCCCAGAACCGAAACCCTTCTGTGGGGTGCGAGAAGCGAAAGCCCTGGAAAATTTTATCTTCGACCTTGAGCAATACTTCAAGGCGACGAACACAGTGACTGAAGAGTCGAAAGTCACAATAGCAACGATGCATCTAGTTGAAGATGCGAAACTGTGGTGGAGATCACGGTTTACAGACATACAGGAAGGACGCTGCACTATTGATACTTGGGATAGATTGAAACAAGAACTTCGTTCGCAGTTCTTCCCTGAAAACGTCGAAATCTTGGCTCGACGAAAACTCCGAGAGCTAAAGCAAACAGGGAACATCAGGGACTATGTAAAACAGTTTGCAGGACTCATGTTGGACATACGAGATATGTCTGAAAAGGACAAGGTCTTTTGCTTTGTGGAAGGGTTGAAGCCGTGGGCGAAATCAAAACTATACGAACAGAGAGTACAGGATCTCCCCTCTGCCTACGCGGCAGCCGAACGGCTATACGACCTTAGCACTGACTCACAAGATGTGAGGAAACAATCAACTTCCTCCAATGGGGGAAACAGAAATAGTCGTTCCAGTCCTCCCAGACCTGGGGGAGGAGACAAGAACACAGGGGGGGACCGTAAATCGTCCCAATCGAGATCAGGAAACAATTGGCGGGGGCCACCACAACAGCATAACAATTACAATCGGCCCCTGTCTTGTTTCATATGTAGAGGGCCACACAGGGCGGGCGAATGTCCAAATCGAACTGCGTTCAATGCTTTTCAAGCCACATTAGCCTCTACCTCCGAAGACCAGGCTGTACTGGAGGAGACGGTAACCGAGCCAGCGGTGAAATTGAGAATCCCAGGATGGGGGCATTGAAATTCCTATCTGCACTCCAGAAGAATATGGGAAAGGCGACGGAGCCACTAGAGAAAGGTCTCATGTATGTAGACGCTTGGGTCAACCAAAGATCGGCCAAAACCACTATGGTTGACTCTGGGGCTACCCATAACTTCATGGCTGAAACGGAAGCTCGCCGCCTGAACTTGAATTGGGAAAGAGATGCAGGGAAGATGAAAGCTGTGAATTCCGCAGCCCTACCAATTACGGGGATAGCGAAGAGAACTCCGGTGAAGTTAGGAGACTGGAAGGGCTTCGTTGACTTCGTAATTGTCAAGATGGATGATTTCGACGTGGTACTGGGGATGGAATTTCTGCTTGAACATAAAGTCATACCAATGCCCCTCGCCAAATGCTTAGTCATTACCGGATCTACACCCACCGTAGTCCAAGCCAGTATCAAGCAGCCAAATGGGGTGAGAATGATCTCAGCCCTCCAATTGAAGAGAGGCCTGGCCCACGACGAACCCACGTTCATGGCCATCCCGATAGAATCAGTTGAGTCCACTGAAGAGGAGATCCCCCAAGACGTTCTATTTGTCTTGGAAAAGTATCGGGACGTCATGCCGAAAAGCTTGCCCAAGTCCTTACCCCCACGAAGGGGGATTGACCATGAGATTGAGTTGTTGCCAGGGGCAAAGCCGCCTGCCAAGAATGCATATCGGATGGCCCCGCCAGAATTGGCTGAGCTTCGGAAACAGTTAGACGAGTTGTTAGAGGCAGGATTTATCAGACCGGCGAAGGCTCCTTATGGAGCCCCAGTACTGTTCCAGAAAAAGAAGGATGGTAGCCTACGGTTGTGCATCGACTATCGGGCCTTGAATAAGCTCACAGTCCGCAACAAATATCCCCTTCCTATCATCACTGACTTATTTGATCAGCTTCACGGTGCTAAGTATTTCTCGAAGCTGGACCTACGGTCTGGATATTATCAGGTTCGAATTGCTGAAGGAGACGAACCTAAGACGACCTGTGTCACGAGATACGGAGCCTTCGAATTCCTCGTGATGCCCTTTGGCCTCACTAATGCTCCAGCAACGTTCTGTACCCTAATGAACCAAGTGTTTCACGAATACCTCGACAAATTCGTCGTAGTGTATCTTGATGACATTGTGGTCTATAGTGCCTCGCTGGAGGACCATCGACATCACCTCCAACTAGTCTTTGAAAAGTTGAGGAGAAATCAGTTGTATGTAAAGAGAGAGAAGTGCTCCTTTGCCCAAGAGCGCATAAATTTCCTCGGCCACGTGATTGAGTGTGGTCGGATTGGTATGGAAGAGGGCAAGGTGGCTGCAATTAGAGATTGGAGGGTACCATCATCCGTGACCGAATTACGATCCTTCCTCGGACTAGCCAACTACTATAGGCGGTTCGTAGAAGGATTCTCGAGAAGAACAGGGCCATTAACCGAACTGTTGAAGAAGGATAGCCAATGGAGCTGGACTCCTGAATGTCAAGCCGCCTTTGAGGGCTTGAAGAAAGTGATGATTGAGGGGCCGGTCCTCGGAATTGCCGACGTGACCAAGCCATTTGAAGTAGAGACTGATGCTTCTGACTTCGCGTTGGGCGGTGTTCTCCTCCAAGACGGACACCCCATCGCGTATGAGAGTAGAAAACTAAATGATGCCGAACGGAGGTATGCCGCCTCCGAGAAAGAGATGTTAGCAGTAGTTCACTGCTTGAGGGCCTGGAGACAGTATCTCTTGGGGGCCAAGTTCGTGGTCAAGACCGACAACAACTCCATTTGTCACTTCTTCAACCAACCGAAGTTGTCGTCGAAACAGGCACGGTGGCAGGAGTGTCTAGCGGAGTTCGACTTCCAGTTCGAACATAGATCCGGGAAAAGCAACCAAGCGGCTGATGCTCTTAGCCGAAAGAGTGAACATGCGGCCCTGTGCATGTTCGCCCACCTACAAGCAAGTACGTTGAGTGCAACGGTACGAGAAACTGTCAAAACTCACTTGACAAGTGACACAGCAGCACAGGCCATCTTACAGTTGGCCAGAGAAGGAAAGACACGCCAGTTCTGGGTGGAAGATGATCTACTATACACCAAAGGCAACCGCCTCTACATCCCCAGATCCGGGGAGTTACGAAGGTCGCTGATGAAGGAATGTCACGACACACCGTGGGCAGGACACAATGGTTGGCAGAGGACTTATGCCCTTCTGAAGCAAGGCTACTATTGGCCAAGTCTTCGAGACGATGTCATGCAATTTACCAAGACTTGCCTTGTCTGCCAACAAGATAAGGTTGAAAGGGCAAAATTAGCGGGTCTACTAGAACCCCTACCTGTGCCCTCTAGACCGTGGGAGAGTGTGTCTCTCGACTTCATCACCCATTTGCCCAAGGTAGGAGAGTTTGAATCGATCCTTGTTATCATCGACCGGTTCTCGAAATATGCCACGTTCGTTCCAACGCCGAAAATGTGCACAGCCGTGATGACTGCTCAGCTGTTCTTCAAACACATTGTGAAATTATGGGGTGTCCCCATGAGCATTGTTAGCGACCGGGACGGAAGATTCACTGGGACATTCTGGACAGAATTGTTCAGAATATTGGGATCATCACTGAATATCTCTTCTAGCTATCATCCCCAAACTGACGGTCAAACGGAACGCTTCAACAGTATGCTCGAGGAATATTTGCGTCACTTTATCGACGCTAGACAGAAGAACTGGGTCCAATTGTTAGATGTGGCTCAGTTCAGCTTCAATAGCCAACAGAGTTCTGCGACCGGAAAAACGCCCTTCGAAGTGGTGTGCGGCAGACAGCCACTCATGCCACACTTGGTGGACCACCCTTATGTAGGCAAAAGTCCTCAGGCACATAACTTCACTAAAGAGTGGAGCAAAACCTCTGAGATTGCTCGCGCCTACCTAGAAAGAGCATCAAAGAGGATGAAGAAGTGGGCTGATAAGAAACGGAGGGTCCTTGAGTTTCAAGCTGGGGACAAGGTCCTGATCAAGCTACGACCGGAACAGTTTCGTTTCCGAGGCCAGAGAGACCAACGGCTAGTAAGGAAATATGAAGGTCCAGTGGAGGTAATTGAGAAGGTCGGGAGAACCTCATATAGGGTTCACTTACCCTCATGGATGAAGATTCATCCTGTCATCCATGTGAGTATCCTGAAGCCCTATCATCCCGATCCCGAGGATGAACAGCGAAACATGCTAAGGCGCCCACCGGTCACGATGAAGAGTTCTGCTGAGAAAGAAGTTGCACAAATCCTGGATAAACGTACGCGCCGTATTGGAAGACCCAGACGAGAACTGACAGAGTTCTTAGTGAAATGGAAGGATCTCCCCGACGAAGAGATCAGTTGGGAGCGGGCCGAAGACTTGAAGAGTGCAGCTCCAGCCATCGCAGATTTTGAACAAGGTCGGTTGACGGGGACGTCAACCAATTAAGTGGGGGAGAATGTAACGGTCATGCTTGTCCAGGGCCTGTTGCCCATGGCCGCATGCCCAATCCAACCCCCTTCTAGCTTACTTTCATATCCTGTATTGTATTAGTTTAGTTAGCTTGCTTTCTTTGCATTTTCATTGTAAGTGACCACTCGCCCTTTTGCATATGCAAGGGTGCCAGTTGGCTTTTTGTTCAGAATGCACTATATGGGGATAAGACTAACCATCATTTCCTCATACCCGGAGTAGTACTCTATAAAGCCGTTGTTGTTGCTTATTGCTTTCTAGTCTACTACAATCTTTCTTTCTTTATACACACTCTCAAAACTTCTTACGAAAACCTTTTCTCTAAACCCGTTTTCTAAAAACCATTTTCCCTCGAACGGGATTGGAGGTTGCAAGAGGCACTCGGTGTGCCATCGGCAGTCCGTATTCGAGTTGGCTGGCTTGTTCGTGAGCGGGAACAAGTGCCGCACAATCGTTAAGAGAAGCTTACGAAAGAGCGATTGTGACACCTAGCGACACCCCAGCCAAGCCATGCGACACCCCCCAGCCAGGCCATGCAACACCCCATCCAAGCCATGCGACACCCCAGCATGCCACCGCGACACCCCCGCGGGGCTCCGGGTGCCGTTTGGGGCACCAAACGAGCTCCGTTCACAAAACCGTCTGGCACACGTCTCTTGTTCATCGTTTTTAACGCCCGAGTCCGTTTTCGCGCATTTTCGTGCCGGGAGGTTCGGGAGCGAAAAGTGGGCCCCACCGCCCCGGGATCCGTTTCGGGCACCGAACGAGCTCTGTTCGCAAAACCGTCTGGCACACGACTTTTTATGATCATTCTTAACCCCTGGATCCGTTTTCGCGCAATTCCGTGACGGAATGTTCGCGCACGACAAACGGACCCCCGACGCAGCCTGTGGGGTCCCGGGGCCCATTTGGGGCACCAAACGAGCTCCGTTCGCAAAACCGTCTGGCACACGTCCCTTTTTCATTGTTCTTAACCCCTGCGTCCGTTTTTGCGCAATTCTGTGCCGGAAGGTTCGGTAGCAAAAAGTGTGCCCCGGAGCCCCGGGGGCTGTTTCAGGCACCAAACGGGCTCCGTTCCCAAAACCGTCTGACACACGGCCTTTTTTCATCGTTCTTAACCCCTGGGTCCGTTTTCGCGCTTTTTCGTGACGGAAGGTTCGCGCACAAAAATTGGGTCCCTGGGCCCTGCCCCGCGACACACCAGCATGCCTAGCGACACCCCAGCCAAGCCATGCGACACCCCCCAGCCAGGCAATGCAACACCCCATCCAAGTCATGCGACACCCCAGCATGCCACCGCGACACCCCCGCGGGGCTCCGGGGGCCGTTTGGGGCACCAAACGAGCTCCGTTCACAAAACCGTCTGGCACACGCCTCTTTTTCATCTTTTTTAACGCCCGAGTCCTTTTCGCGCATTTTCGTGCCGGGAGGTTCGGGAGCGAAAAGTGGGCCCCACGGCCCCGGGGGCCGTTTCGGGCACCGAACGAGCTCCGTTCGCAAAACCGTCTGGCACACGACTTTTTATCATCACTCTTAACCCTTGGGTCCGTTTTCGCGCAATTCCGTGTCGGAATGTTCGCGCTCGACAAACGGACCCCCGACGCAGCCCGTGGGGTCCCGGGGCCCATTTGGGGCACCAAACGAGCTCCGTTCGCAAAACCGTTTGGCACACGCTCCTTTTTCATCGTTCTTAACCCCTGCGTCCGTTTTCGCGCAATTCCGTGCCGGAAGGTTCGGTAGCAAAAAGTGGGCCCCGGGGCCCCGGGGGCTGTTTCAGGCACCAAACGGGCTTCGTTCCCAAAACCGTCTGGCACACGGCCTTTTTTCATCGTTCTTAACCCATGGGTCCGTTTTCGCGCTTTTTCGTGACGGAAGGTTCGCGCACAAAAATTGGGTCCCTGGGCCCTGCCCCGCGACACCCCAGCCAAGCCATGCGACACCCCCCAGCCAGGCCATGTAACACCCCATCCAAGCCTGCGACACCCCAGCATGCCACCGCGACACCCCCGTTGGGCTCCGGGTGCCGTTTGGGGCACCAAACGAGCTCCGTTCACAAAACCGTCTGGCACACGCCTCTTTTTCATCGTTTTTAACGCCCGAGTTCGTTTTCGCACATTTTCGTGCCGAGAGGTTCGGGAGCGAAAAGTGGGCCCCACGGGGGCCGTTTCGGGCACCAAACGAGCTCCCTTCGCAAAACCGTCTGGCACACGACTTTCTATCATCATTCTTAACCTCTGGGTCCGTTTTCGCGCAATTCCCTGACGAAATGTTCGCGCACGACAAACGGAGCCCCGACGCAGCCCGTGGGGTCCCGAGACCCATTTTGGGCACCAAACGAGCTCCGTTCGCAAAACCGTCTGGCACACGCCCCTTTTTCATCGTTCTTTACCCCTGGGTCCGTTTTCGGGCAATTCCGTGCCGGAAGGTTCGGTAGCAAAAAGTGGGCCCCGGGGCCCCGGGGGCTGTTTCATGCACCAAACGAGCTCCGTTCCCAAAACCGTCTGGCACACGGCCTTTTTTTTCATCGTTCTTAACCCCTGGTGTACGTTCGCGCTGTTTTGTGAGGAAGGTTCGATGCAAAAATTGGGACCCTGGGGCCTGCCCCGCGACACCCCTGCATGCCTAGCGACACCCCAGCCAAAGCATGCGACACCCCCCAGCCAGGCCATGCAACACCCCATCCAAGCCATGCGACACCCCAGCATGCCACCGCGACACCCCCGCGGGGCTCCGGGTGCCGTTTGGGGCACCAAACGAGCTCCGTTCACAAAACCGTCTGGCACACGTCTCTTGTTCATCGTTTTTAACGCCCGAGTCCGTTTTCGCGCATTTTCGTGCCGGGAGGTTCGGGAGCGAAAAGTGGGCCCCACCGCCCCGGGATCCGTTTCGGGCACCGAACGAGCTCTGTTCGCAAAACCGTCTGGCACACGACTTTTTATGATCATTCTTAACCCCTGGATCCGTTTTCGCGCAATTCCGTGACGGAATGTTCGCGCACGACAAACGGACCCCCGACGCAGCCTGTGGGGTCCCGGGGCCCATTTGGGGCACCAAACGAGCTCCGTTCGCAAAACCGTCTGGCACACGTCCCTTTTTCATTGTTCTTAACCCCTGCGTCCGTTTTTGCGCAATTCTGTGCCGGAAGGTTCGGTAGCAAAAAGTGTGCCCCGGAGCCCCGGGGGCTGTTTCAGGCACCAAACGGGCTCCGTTCCCAAAACCGTCTGACACACGGCCTTTTTTCATCGTTCTTAACCCCTGGGTCCGTTTTCGCGCTTTTTCGTGACGGAAGGTTCGCGCACAAAAATTGGGTCCCTGGGCCCTGCCCCGCGACACACCAGCATGCCTAGCGACACCCCAGCCAAGCCATGCGACACCCCCCAGCCAGGCAATGCAACACCCCATCCAAGTCATGCGACACCCCAGCATGCCACCGCGACACCCCCGCGGGGCTCCGGGGGCCGTTTGGGGCACCAAACGAGCTCCGTTCACAAAACCGTCTGGCACACGCCTCTTTTTCATCTTTTTTAACGCCCGAGTCCTTTTCGCGCATTTTCGTGCCGGGAGGTTCGGGAGCGAAAAGTGGGCCCCACGGCCCCGGGGGCCGTTTCGGGCACCGAACGAGCTCCGTTCGCAAAACCGTCTGGCACACGACTTTTTATCATCACTCTTAACCCTTGGGTCCGTTTTCGCGCAATTCCGTGTCGGAATGTTCGCGCTCGACAAACGGACCCCCGACGCAGCCCGTGGGGTCCCGGGGCCCATTTGGGGCACCAAACGAGCTCCGTTCGCAAAACCGTTTGGCACACGCTCCTTTTTCATCGTTCTTAACCCCTGCGTCCGTTTTCGCGCAATTCCGTGCCGGAAGGTTCGGTAGCAAAAAGTGGGCCCCGGGGCCCCGGGGGCTGTTTCAGGCACCAAACGGGCTTCGTTCCCAAAACCGTCTGGCACACGGCCTTTTTTCATCGTTCTTAACCCATGGGTCCGTTTTCGCGCTTTTTCGTGACGGAAGGTTCGCGCACAAAAATTGGGTCCCTGGGCCCTGCCCCGCGACACCCCAGCCAAGCCATGCGACACCCCCCAGCCAGGCCATGTAACACCCCATCCAAGCCTGCGACACCCCAGCATGCCACCGCGACACCCCCGTTGGGCTCCGGGTGCCGTTTGGGGCACCAAACGAGCTCCGTTCACAAAACCGTCTGGCACACGCCTCTTTTTCATCGTTTTTAACGCCCGAGTTCGTTTTCGCACATTTTCGTGCCGAGAGGTTCGGGAGCGAAAAGTGGGCCCCACGGGGGCCGTTTCGGGCACCAAACGAGCTCCCTTCGCAAAACCGTCTGGCACACGACTTTCTATCATCATTCTTAACCTCTGGGTCCGTTTTCGCGCAATTCCCTGACGAAATGTTCGCGCACGACAAACGGAGCCCCGACGCAGCCCGTGGGGTCCCGAGACCCATTTTGGGCACCAAACGAGCTCCGTTCGCAAAACCGTCTGGCACACGCCCCTTTTTCATCGTTCTTTACCCCTGGGTCCGTTTTCGGGCAATTCCGTGCCGGAAGGTTCGGTAGCAAAAAGTGGGCCCCGGGGCCCCGGGGGCTGTTTCAGGCACCAAACGGGCTCCGTTCCCAAAACCGTCTGGCACACGGCCTTTTTTCATCGTTTTTAACCCCTGGGTCCGTTTTCGCGCTTTTTCGTGACGGAAGGTTCGCGCACAAAAGTTGGGTCCCTGGGCCCTGCCCCGCGACACCCCAGCATGCCTAGCGACACCCCAGCCAAGCCATGCGACACCCACAGCCAGGCCATGCAACACCCCAGCCAAGCCATGCGACACCCCAGCATGCCACTACGACACCCCCGCGGGGCCGTTTAGAGCACCAAACGATCTTCGTTGACAAAATTGTCTGGCGCACGCCCCTTTTTCATCATTTTTAACGCCCGGGTCTGTTTTCACGCATTTTCGTGCCGGGAGGTTCGGGAGCGAAAAGTGGGCCCCACGGTCCCGGGGGCCGTTTCGGGCACCAAACGAGCTCCGTTTGCAAAACCGTCTGGCACATGACTTTTTATCATCATTCTTAACCACTGGGTCCGTTTTCGCGCAATTCCGTGACGGAATGTTCGCGCACGACAAACGGACCCCCGACGTAGACCGTGGTGTCCCGAGGCCCATTTGGGGCACCAAACGAGCTCCGTTCGCAAAACCGTCTGGCACACACTCTTTTTCATCGTTCTTAACGCCTGGGTCCGTTTTTGTGCAATTCCGTGCTGGAAGGTTCAGGAGCAAAAAGTGGGCCCCGGGGGCTGTTTCAAGCACCATACGAGCTCCGTTTCCAAAACCGTCTGGCACACGGCCTTTTTTCATCGTTCTTAACCCCAGGGTTCATTTTTGCGCTTTTTCGTGATGGAAGGTTCGCACACAAAAATTGGGTAGCCCCGCGACAACCCAGCATGCCTAGCGACACCCTAGCCAAGCCATGCGACACCCCC
>NW_028326091.1:0-11192 GCF_027475165.1 Benincasa hispida | reverse complement strand
GCCCTATGTCACATAAAACTAACAGAACAAAAAAAAACAAGATTATCCCAAACTTCGAGAGTTAAAATGTCGAGTTTGAAAACTTAAGGATCAAATACAAACTCACTCTAATCTTAGAGATAAAAAATGTAATATTTTCTTTTATTTATTAAGATTTAAAAATAAACATGTTTGATCATCTAAAATTATCCAAACTCGTATGATCGTCTTGAATGAAATTTGAAGGAGAGTGTAAATTGATACACTCACGAAAGTTTTTTATAGTTTAAATTAGTACAACTATTAGTTTTTTTATAGGTGAAATTGGACCTAACGAAATATGCCTAAAGTTAGTAAAAGAGGTTGGACTTAGGCAAGGTCAACCAATCATTGATCCAAGGAAGTATATCCCTAACCTATGTAGGATAAGTAAAAATACACATCATCCTCATTTTAAGAGGAAAAGATAAACTCCATATATTATTATAACTCTATGTGAGGGACTTGAACTTGAACTTCATATGGAATTGAAACTTCTGACTTCTTCTCCATTCTATAATTTTTCATCTTCGACATTAGCATCAGAGCCTTCTTTGTTTTGTAGGTCCTTCCTTCTCCAAACTATTAATTTACCATTGTTGTTGCGTGGAGGTTATGTGCATTTTTCCTATCTAGATTTTAACATCAATAGTTAGCACTCTCTGTGAAGACGAGAGCGCTCTACCTATATATTCTAAAATTTAGAAAAACACAAGACCTGCAATTTGTTCGCAATCAACCAAAGGGAAAAAACCTTAGGGCAAAGAACATTGGGAAATTTCAAATTCGTAGCCATAAAACTAAAGAAAAGATAAACACTATACAAGAAAAATCTTATGGTAAAAGACATTGGAGAATTTCACCCCATAATTAAAAAAACAATAAAAAAGGTAAACCCTGGAGATTAAAATAAACAAGATCATGAAAGAATGCAAGATAATAGGGACTTAGATTGGAAGAAAATATTGAAGTGCCTTTCACCTTGATAATTCTACCAAATTGGGAATCCCAGATAAGTTTTACTTTAAACTCAAAATTTTCTAATGCTACATTGAAAATTCATAATAAGTTTGTTTAAACCTCATATTATTAATTAACTAAATCATGCATGACATATAGTTATTTTATTATAATCCTTCGTGCAAAATTATGTGCTCTAGAAAATAGCTCCCAAGTTGAACTCTAAGCATCCAATTAACATTTGAAAAGTTGAACCATGAAGTCCAGCTTAGGAGTGGGACTAATGTTGAAGGCAAAATTGGACCTCACGAAATACGCCGTAAGTTAGGAAAATAGGTTGGATTTAGGCTCAAATAAGTCTAAGGCCAATTAATCATCGATCCAATCAAGCCTACTCCTAACTTATGTAGGATAAGTAAAAATACACCCCATCCTATTTCTACAACGAAAAGGTACACTCCACGTAATTCTCCCTATAAATATGTTATAATAACTCCTTGTGAGGGAACTTGAACTTGAACTTCATTTGAAACTGAAACTTTTGGCTTCTTCTTCATTCTTCAATTTTCTATTTATGAATTTGGCATCAGAGTCATTTTTCTTTGTCTTGCAGGTTCTCTCTATACTCTATACTTTTAGAGAATGATAATTTTCTTCATTAATCATAGTAAAGATACATATATATAAGCAAGTTAGAAACCCTAATCTAGGAAATGTAAAATTACAATAAATGATGAATATACATAATAATATAAATTTTGTATTATAACATTCCCCCTCAAGTTGGAGCAATATGTCAATCATACCCAGCTTGTTGCATAGATAACTTATTCTTACTCGATTTACAACTTTGGTAAGGTTATCTCCCAATTACTCTCCAGATTTCACATATCTTGTATATATTAACCCTTCTTATATGTTTTCATGAATAAAATTATAATCCACTTTAATATGTTTAGTTCGTTCATGAAACAATGGGTTGGATGCAATGGGAAGTGCAGCTTGATTATCACACCATAATTTAGCTGGCATGGTAACGTTGAAGCCATCTTAGATAAAAGTTGGTGTATCCACACTATTTCACATATAGATTATGTCATAGCTCTATATTCAACTCAGCACTCAAACGTGAAACTACATTTTGTTTTTTACTTTTCTATGACACTAAGTTTCCTCCTAAAAAAACACAATATCCGAGGATGATCTCCGATCTTCTCGAGATCCAACCCAATCAGCATTTGAAAAACATTCAACCCTTGTATGACCATGATATTTATACAAGATCCTACATCCAGGAACAACTTTTAGATAACATAGAAGTTGTTCTACTGCAACCCAATGATCCACTATAGGAGAAGACATAAACTGACTCAAAATACTCACAAAATAAGTGATGTCTAGTCGTGTCACTATTAAATAGTTCAACTTTCCAACTAATCTTCTATATCTCTCGTGATCTTTAAATAATTGTCCTTCTCTAGTGAGTTTCAAATTTGGTATCATCGAAGTACTACATAGTTTGACCCCTAGTTTACTAGTCTTAGACAACAAATCAACATATTTTCATTGTGACAAATAAATACCTTTCTTGCTTCTCATTACTTCAGTACTCAATACTTCAATTGCCCCCAAATCTTTGGTATGAAATTGACCCTGAAGGAATTTCTTGAGAGAAGATATACCTGATACATCATTTCCAATGATATCATCAACATATACAACCAACAAAGTAATACCATTTTCAGGTCGTCGATAGAATATGAAATGGTCAGATGTACTTTTCTTCATACCAAAATATTCAAGTGCTTGACCAAACTTACCAAACCATGCATGGGGACTTTGTTTTAGTCCATATGAATATTTTCTAAGGTGACACACCTTATCACTCTTCCTTTGAGCAACAAACTCAGATGGTTGCTCCATACAAACTTCCTCCTGAAGATCACCATGTAGAAAAGCATTCTTAATGTCGAGTTGATGTGAAGACCAACTATGAGTAGTAGCCATAGAAATAAATAATTGAATGGAAGCTCATTTTGCAACGAGAGAAAATGTATCATAATAATCAGTCTCATAGATTTGAACATAACCTTTGGCAACAAGAATCACCAAGACATTGTTCCGTCAGGATTGACCTTTATAGAATGGCCAGATCATCGAGTCAATAAGCCTACCATTTTGGCGATTCTTCTAATTGGGGAGTTGAGAACATAACTACACAAGATGGAATTCGCTCCTTCCTCAATGTCAGGGTAAGTAGATAAATTGCTCCCTTAAGGGCTAATTCCGGGGTTTGAGCAATGTGGCGCCACACTCTTTCCTGACCCGAGAGGGGTTTGGTCATAGTTAGACTATGACTTATTGTTCATTAGAGGGATCAGTGGTATATAAGGAGTTAGATGTAATTACAAGAACAAAATGGTAATTTTGGTCGAGCTGTACTTACGAGCAATTTATGAAAGGTCATCGCACTATTGATTGGTTATATCCAAAAGATACAAAAATATATATATAGTGCGAAGAGTGCAGCTGTCGGTCTTTAGTAGAATGTCTGACAGTTAATGGATATTGAATAATTTAATTAAAGAAGTTTAATTAATTATTCAAGTACCATTGGAGCTTCAATCTACAGGTCCATGAGGTCCCCTCTGTAGCTCAACAAGAATTTAATGAGAATCAATTTTGGATTAATTTGAATTGTTTAAATTAAATGAGAGAATTAATTCTATGTGATATAATTAATTTAATTTAATTATATATGATATAATTACTATAATGTGTTTGATACATTATAATATAAAATTTAGTTAAGAGGAAATAAATATTTGAATATGATTCAAATATTAACTATGTGAATTGGATTGATATAATTGAATTCAATATAAATGAGATTTATATTAAATACCATTATTGAAAGAATTAAAACTTAGGTTATATTGTATATGATACAATATTAAACCATAGGTTATATGTTATATATGATACAACACACACACACACATGTATGTATGTATATATGTATGTATGTATGGTTTTAATTTTCAATTAAAATTAATTTATTAATTATATTAGTTTTAATTTAAATTTTGAATTTTAGGGAGGGAAATAGTTTCTCTCCCCTAATCTCTCTCAACTCACGTAATGAATGGGAGGTTACAAGAGATTTTGTGAGTGATTTTCTTTTTTACAGAGGGAATTACACAGAGAACAATACAGAAGGATTCTCTGGAGAAATCCAAAATTCCTCTCTCTCTCTCCTCTCAATCCTTCTCTCTCCCAAAATTCCAAGAGCCTACAACTCCTTGGATTCTCATCCTAGAGAATACAGGAGACTCCAATTGGTGATGGCCATTTGGATCGATCGTTTTTTGTTCGTGGCATTTTGGAAGAGGGAATTTATGAAGAAAGGTTCTTCAAGGGTAAGTTTTCTCAAACCTAATTTTCCATTTCTTTAATCTTATTAGCATGCTATAAATTTAGTCTAATGTATAAATTTGTATTCTGTAAAATTTGATTCTAGGAAAACAAAAAAATTGGACGATCCACGTTTCCGCTCAGGGCCATCACAAGTTCCTTCAGAAGAACATCCCAAACAAAATAAACATAACCAAAGATCTTAAGGGCAATAAAAAAATAAAGATTTCATAGGAAAAAGAACATCACCATTAAAACATGTATTTGAAAGTAAATACATATATCAGCCTAAAAAGGCTCTAAAACATATATTTGAAAGGATAAGGCTCGGGTTGTTTCAAGTAGATGTCTATTCTTTCTTTCAGCAATTTTATTTTGGGATGGAGTGGCTGCACAAGAGGATTGATGAATGATGCCATGATCACGTTGTTGGGGTTGATGCCCTAAAGTCTCGTGTCCTGTGGTTTGTAAACAATATATACGAACACTAGTGATTGTTAATATATGATATTTACTTCACATCTTGCTGTTTTGCTCGGTTATTTGTTTTATTTTCTTTACCACAAACCAATAAACATAAAATCCCTAGTTATCTGTATGTGACTCAAGCATGTATGTGGTGACATACAAGTGGATCATGTCTTGGGTGATAACCAAAATGGTCTGTAGTATATGGATATAGAAGGGAAACCTTATCCTGGTAATGCTACAGACGCAACCCGCTTTGTGGAATGGTCACAAGTGTTGTGACTTGCCACAGATGGTCTAATCTTGATCATTCGTGTTGGAGACATGCGAGCGGGGGCGTCCTATACAAAGAGTTTGTATAAGACCTGACCACAAAGTGTTAATGTCTCGTTATATAACACCATTCATGGCAGAGACTTCACTTCACTAGGATGACCACAGGTAACATGACTTCAATCCTGAGTGAGTTGGGAACTCCTGTCATTGAGAGCGGTCCTTTGATTTGTATGGGTGCGAGTGGCCAAGTCGCTGATTCAAATCTACTATTTTGGGGATTCGTCTGATTTGGGAGCTGGGAACTCAGCTACACAATATGGAATTCACTCCTTCCCTGAGGCAGGGGTAAGTAGATAAGGGCTGATTCCGGGACTTGAACGATGTGGCGCCACACACCTTCTCTTAGCCCGAGAGGTGTTCACACATAGTTGGACTATGTTGTATTGTTCATTAGAGAAATCAGTGGTACTTAAGGAGTGGGATGTAACTACAGGGGAAAAACGGTAAATTAGCCCAGTTGTACTTACGAGCATCTTTGAAGGGTCATCGTATTCATGATTGGTTATATCCGATGGACACAGAAATATAGTTGTGGTAAGAAGAGTTCAGTTGTTGGTCTTTAATGGAATCACTGACAGTTAACGGATGGTGAATCTCGTGGCTAAAGAGTTTAGTCAGCTATTCCCGTACCGTTGGAGCTTCGAGCCACAGGTCCATTAGGTCACCTGCGTAGCTTGGATAAAGTTGAGAACCAATGTTTGTGTTAATTTGAAATGTTCAAATTGACTAAAGGAAGTTCAATTATATATGATATAATTGGACTGGTTAATTATATATGATATAATTGGCTAAATGTATGAGATACATTATTTTGGAGGAAATTAGATATAAATATGATTTATATCAAGTAGAGAAGAAAATACTATAGTAGATATATGATATCAAACTATAGGATATAAATATAATATGATTATATTTATTAATTAAATTAATGGATTAATTATTTGATAATTAACGGATTTACCCACGTTCGAACGTGGGAAGTGGGCTGCAATGGTTATGGTAACCGGCGGATTAAAACAATGAAAATCATTTTCATTTTAATTCAATCGTGCAATCGATCGTCGTCCACGCCCAAAAAGAATTCGTGAAAGCAATCGTGAGAGCCTATACGATAGAAGCTCGTCCATCTAAATGATCGTCTGCCTCACGCTTTCTCTAAACGATTGCATACATTTATCCTAAACGATCGTTCAGTTTTTTCTACACGATCGTGTAGCTCTACTATACGATAAGCATTTCTGCAATACAATAGCAGAGTTTCATCTCCCTCTTACTTATCGTCTACACAACGTGTTCTCCTCCGTCTCTACCAAACTCACTAGAGCCCACTCTTTGGGTTTTTGATGCCGAGGATACCGGGTTTCTCTTGTGGTGGTGTCGCCCCACTGCATTATTCGTGTATGTTCGAATCGTGTTGTTGCAGTCGACATACTTGTCGGGTGCTGGTAGATCGGTGGGAGGTTTTCTACTACTTAAGTTTCAGACATACGAAGAGAGTCTTCATCTGGTATGAACCTTTTTTTCTTGTTAATTATTGTATTCTGAGCATGCCAATAATGAGTTTAGATGCATAACTGTATGTGTTGAATGTATATCATTTGTGTTTCGATCACTATGAAATCGGAGCGATCTAAACCTGCTCATGGAACTCTCGGTATGAGATCCTTCAATTGGTATCAGAGTCAGGTTTTTGATACTCTGATTTCATCTGTTGCAACAAAATAATGTTTACATTCATGATGGGTGCATTTCTACGTTGTTTTAAATGTTAATTCTACTGTGGATGTGCCTGATTAATGGATGGTTTTGGGATGAATTGCCTCGGTTTGTTTAATTCCTTTTACATTTCCGGTTGTTTGTAAGGGCCCCCTATGTTTTTGGGCATAAATAATCGTTATCGAGTCTGTATTCAAATTTTATTTAAAGTCTTGAGTCGTTCATCGAAGTTCTGGGCAAAGGTTGCGACTCTTCGAGGAAGGAGATGATCTAGGGTTGATCGCATCGTGCAGAAGACGCTCTATGCAATCGCTGTATATTGCATCGTGAAGATGAAAGACTATGCGATCGCAGTTGAACGCATCGGTTGAATGATAGGGTATCCGATCAAGAGTTGGTCGTATCAGGTTGACGATCGGGCACGCGATCGCTAAGTATCGTTTAATGCGTTCGAGCTAGACGTTCATTTAGGTCAGCAAGCTTCATCACTTAGTAACTGACTAAACGATTGCTTAGCATTGCTAGGTAAATCGTTTACCAAGTTGCACGCATCGTGTAGACGATGAGACGCTCGCGTATCGTTTAAAGCATGCTAGATGATTGTTTAGGTCAGCAAGCTTCATCGCTTAGTAACTGACTAAACGATCGCTTAGTAACTCAAGGTAAATCGTTTACCTGTCGTCACATTACACGATCGTTTGGATGATCAGGCTTCGCAGCCTCATCATCGTCTACTCGACTGTTTGCTAATGTTCCTATCCTCTAGTGCATGCTGAACAATCGTCTACATGCTGGAGTTCGCTACACGATGAAGACCTTCTGGCGGTTCAAGACCTGGTTCGCCTGTGAACCGGTTGCTCGATGAAAAAAATGTAATAGATAGGGTTTTTCATTCCAGTTCTTGGTTTAAAGGATCACCTGGTCCATTAATCTCTTTGTTTAATACATGCGATGTATGTTTTTTATATGTCATATGGTATGCACATATAGTAAATCCCAAATTAAGTTATGCAATAATCATGCATCATCTCTTTATTGTAATTGTTATAATTTAGAGAAGCATGATTTTAATTATGTAAGAGCATACTCATGCATCATATAATATAAGAGTTATATTTATGCATGCATAAAAAGCATTGACATGCATCATCTTTATATTATAATTGTTATAGTATAAGGGTGAATGATAGCATGTTTGCTTGGTTATTACGCGTTATATAAAAGTTATATAGTAATGACCGGACATTGCATGAAGCATGACACATAGGTTACTTTATAATTGTTATAAACGACTTGTTATACACAATGTTTTTTAGTTGTTTCTTTTTAAGAGTTAAAGAGAAATTAGAACTAAAAGAAATAAGAAAGACATGCATGCTCACTTAGGTTTAATTCATGGTTTTAAAATGTTTAAAACTTGGATCACATAGACCTAAGATCACGGTTCTAATATGATTAGAAACCCTAAGGCTTTAATCTTTTAATCAGTTTATTAGGATTAAATTGGCTAATAAAAGGTTAAAGTGTAGAAAATCTATCTATAAGGGACCTTTTGTCTAAGGTGGGTTCTGTCTAGGCTGGGGTATTTAAGTTGACGGAAACGTAACACCCCTACCTGGGAACTTATCTGGAAAGATGAAATAGATAGATTTGATGCATGCATGCATTAAGGACAATCCATTGAAGTGTTTAAATGTGACTACTTGAACTTGTTTATATTTCATAAACAAACGTTGTTTATGAGCAGACTTTAAAAAGACCACTTAGACTAAAATCAGTAGCCAGTAGGCTTTAAAAAGATCAAGTCGTATTGGCTTTGACTAAAAGTTGATAAAAACCTTGTGTCTAACAAGATGTTTCATCAACACTTATGTAGTCTTCTTAGTGTTATATGTAGACGATATCCTATTCATTGGGAAGATGTAGGTCTACTGATGCAGTTAAGAACTTGCAGTTAAGAACGGGCTAGCGACCCAATTCAATGAAAAAGATTTGGGAGAGGATTAGTTTGTTCTAGGTATACAGATCCATTAGCTTTAACCCAAATCTTTCATTATATGATCATCCTCTAGGAAAGTAGGTTGTGGAAAAACAAAATACCCTATTTTCCATTGGATCATAAAAATAACCCCCTCGTGTACCTTTGGGGTATCCTATAAAGAGGCACAACCTCGATCGTGGTTCCAACTTCTTGGGATTAGCTTCAAGCACGTGTGCAGGGCAACCCCAAATGCGGAAGTCACGTAAACTAGCTTTACGCCCGTTCCACAACTCCAAAGGTATTCTTGCAACACTCTTGGATGGAACACAGTTGAGTATGTATACTGCAGTCTCCACTGCGAAACCCCAAAACGAGTCCAGTAAGGAAGCGTAACTCATCATCGAGCGAACCATGTCTAACAAGGTCCTATTTCTCCTCACCGCTACACCATTTTGCTGAGGTGTACCCGACACAGAGTTGGAAAACGATTCCATGTTCAATCAAATAGTCTTAGAATGTCGAGTCCAAAAACTCTCCACCTCGATCTGATCGAAGTGTTTTAATCCGTCTATCCAATTCATTTTCAACTTCAACCTTGAACTCTTTGAACTTTTCAAGGGATTCAGACTTTCGTTGCATAAGATAAACATACCCGTACTTGGAGTAATCATTGGTAAAACTAAAAAAATACTCATAGCCACCTCGGGCTCGCACATTCATAGGACCATAAAGGTTAGAATGTACTAACTCAAGAGGCTCCTTGGCTCTATAACCTTTTCCAGTAAAAGGTCGTTTAGTCATCTTACCCTTAAGGCAAGATTCGCACACTGGTAATGAATTTTCTTCTAACTCATTTAGAAATCCATTCTTCACCAATCTATCAATCCTATTGAGATTGATGTGCCCTAAACGAAGATGCCAAAGTTGGTTATTTTCTTTTGGAGAAATTCGTCGACGTTTTGATTGAGTTACGATAATTCTAAACAATTCAGTATTATGGAGGGAATTAATGGCTAACAGGCTTAGCATATATAAATTCGATTCCAGATTTACTGTGCAAATAAAAACACCATCTTTATGAATAAATGCTTTATCCACATTAAACGAGATAGTATATTTACATTGCAATAAACACTTTACAGAAATAAGGTTCCTCTTTAGTTCAGGAACAATAAATACATTATGTAAAATAAGAAACCTATTCTGTAAAGCTAACTGGAGTCCTCCCACTGCCACAACTGAGACGACGTGCCCGGTGCCTACTCGCATCATCATCTCACCAGCCTTCAACTGTCGCCAAGTTCTAATCCCCTGAAAAGAAGAACAAACATGGTTAGTGGCGCCTGAATCAATTATCCAGGCAGAATCATCATTCTCCACTAAACAAGTTTCAAGCATAAGTAAATCACATTTACCTTTATATGCCTTGGCCTTAGTCTTGGCGGCTTTCTTCTTTTTCAGATACCGAGGACAGTTCCTCTTCTAGTGTCCATCTTGGTTGCAGTGGAAACATTTTTCCTTAACAACTTGTGGACAACTACTTGGGGCGACAGGCGATGGGTTAGTAGGCGCCTTTCCTTTTCCCTTACCACCCTTTTTCTTCTTCCTCTTTGCAGAGTTAGAAGCAGAAGGTGCAGACTTTGTTCCTGAGATCGAACCTATATGGAACGTCCTGGAGGATGAAGCAACATTTGCCTCACCCTTCTACCTTTCCTTACTTTTCAGTAAAGATTGGTATGTCTGCAACTCGTTGAGGAGAGTTGTAAGGTTATATTTCACTTTGTTAAGAATCACATTACTAACAAAGTGCAGGAAGCTCCCCGATAAAGAATGCAGGATTATGCTAACCTGGCTGCCCTTATCGATGGTAGACCCATTCAACTCCGCCACATTAAAGTAGACCATCATGTTTAGCACATGTTCACAAACAGAGGTGCCTTCTTCCATTTTGGAGTTGAATATGTATTTAAGAGACTCATGCATAAGCTGTTCAAACGGTTGTCCAAACATTCCTCATAGAGACTACATGATCTCACGCGCTGAGACCATAGGTTCATGTTTCTTGGCCAAGACTTCATAAATACTTACTAAGAAGTAGGCTCGGGCCTTCTCATTCGCCCTTGTCTATCGCTCGTATGCTTCCCGAACATTTCGAGCGACATTCGGAGTTGGAATAGGAGGATAAGCCTTCGTGAGAGCGAACATGAGATCCTCGATGATCCGGATCATCGTGATCATGTGTTTCCATGTTGCAAAATTATCGCCAGTAAGTTTTTCAGCGCTTAGCAATGCTAAC
>NW_028326090.1:0-11364 GCF_027475165.1 Benincasa hispida | reverse complement strand
AAACAATTGTTCATTAGGGGATCAGTGGGGACTTAAGGAACAAGAGGTAATTTTGGGGGTAAAACAGAGATTTGACCCAGCCGTTATTACGAACAGCCTGTGAAGGGTTGACTTACTAATCAAGGTTACATTGAGTTGACATAATATATTTATAGTGAGGGGAGTTCAACTATGAGCTTTAGTAGAGTGACCCATTAGTTAACGAATAGAGGTTATATCAATCTTACGAGTTTAGTTCATTAATCTCGGATCGTTGGAGCCCATGATATGTAGGTCCATGAGGTCTCCATACTAGCTTGGAAATGGATTAGCTTTAGAGTAGCGTGATAAGTTAATTTGAAATGTTCAAATTAGAATCAAACGGAATTGGAGAAAATATATTTAAATATGATTTAAATATATAAAGATGAATTTCTTGTGTAACATTAATTTTATATTGGATATTAAATTAATTAGAATTATTTAAATAATTATTTATTAATTTTATTAAAAAATTAATTTATGAAATTAATTTGTAAAATTAATAAATTTTGATTTTAAAATCAATTTTAGATTTTGGAAATAGAAAATTACACAAAAATGGAAAATGGTTTTTCATCTTCATCTTCAACTTGCTCACTAGGAACCCACCACTTTCAAGCTTCAATAACTCCAAGCATGAGCTGCATCCCATGAAGCAAATCTCTTTGCATGATAGTCTGTAATATATTGAAGAGATTGGAGAAAAGTTGAAGTGATTAAACCAAATGGATTTTTCTGAAAAATTCAGATGAAGAATGTGTTCTTCATTTTTGGTTGTTGCAGCGAGCTTTCTTCAAATTCCATTTTATTTAAGATTATTTTGAGTCTCACAACTCAATCTAGGGCACCAAGAGAATAGTAGGGAAGATCTTGTGGTGGTCTACACAAAGATTTGGAGGATTTTGTAGGTAGAAATACAGATTTCAATGGTTCTTTAAATGTACGTTGTTGAAACCCATTAACTCTGTTTAAGAATGTTTCTTTTATGCCAAAATTAATGAATTAGAGTGCTTATGGATAATATTCTCTTCCACTACGTGGTGGTGCCGATCCAACAACCGAATGTGCACATGTCCACATTATCCCGTTAGACGTGCTATAGGAAAGCTAGCAATGTCTCCGGGTACAATCTCGGTTTTAAATGCGAGTCACAACAAGCAAAATATCATGAGTTAAATCAACCAATAAAATCTAGAAAACGCACTTCCCCACCATGCCAATTTCCAAACATTACACATATATATATAGAATTCAACATAACAAAATAATAAAACCACTCACAGTCCTCCTGTTTATCCGTCAAAAATTTTCCAAGCATAACTCCTGGCCCGGTCTCCTTGAATTTCACTTCTTTTCCAGAAATTCCAAATTAGTAAAAAAAAATTCCTCCAGTAATTCCCTTTTAATCCAGGACTAACTTAAAAATAAAATAAGGAAGAAAATGTATACTTCCTTAGAAAAATGAGGACAAAAAAAAATTGAACCTAGAGTTGAGAGCTAAAATCATATGGAAACCTATTTTGTTTACCATGTACTATTTTATTATATGACCCCAATGCACAAAATGAAAAATCAAAAAATCAAAAATTTGAAGAAAGATACTCAAATTCATGAACTTCACACTAATGAGACAAAACTCAAACTCAACTTTCACTATAATTGAATTTATTAGCCATACTTTATTACTCATGTGACGTTGATGTCTTTAAAATTAAAACCAAAGATGAAAAATGAATACGCAAATCCTTATTTGGAAAACAGACTTTTGGTGTAATATTTTTAATTGGGTGATAGGTTATTTCAGGATAAGGTCGAACAATATTTTTGAAATTCTTTTCTAAAAAGAGTATTTTCCAAATTTCACTAAAGCAACTCATACCGATAAAGTTTGGCCAGCTAAATTCACTTACATTATTCCTATATTTAGAATTCATCAACAAAAAGAGTACAAAGATTGATGGAAAGACCTATCACATATTTACGTAGATTCCTTGTATATAAACATATTGATTCCAACATAAACGAAACGCCTAATGTTGTAAAATCAAAGATGGTTAACCTTCAATGGCTTGTTCTTCCCCTCCTTGCAACTTTATCTTGCTTTTCTTTTTGTAAAGGAGACAGTGTCTCCTATGATTCAAATGCCATAATTATCAATGGTGAACGGCGTGTTATCTTCTCAGGATCAATTCATTATCCACGCAGCACCGAAGCAATGTGGCCTGATCTTATTCAAAAAGCTAAAGATGGTGGACTTGATGCACTCGAGACGTACATTTTTTGGGATCGCCACGAACCTCGACGACGAAAATATGATTTCTCTGGACATCTAAACTTTATCAAATTCTTCCAACTCGTTCAAGAGGCTGGGCTATATGTTGTGATGAGGATTGGTCCTTACGTGTGTGCCGAGTGGAACTATGGAGGCTTTCCACTGTGGTTGCATAATATGCCGGGAATCCAACTTCGAACTGACAATCAAGTCTACAAGAATGAAATGCAAACTTTCACAACAAAGATAGTGAATATGTGCAAACAAGCCAACCTTTTTGCATCACAAGGGGGGCCAATAATCTTAGCTCAAATCGAGAATGAGTATGGAAACGTGATGACCCCATATGGAAGCGCAGGAAAAACATATATCAACTGGTGTGCTCAAATGGCTGAATCTCTCAATATTGGTGTTCCATGGATCATGTGCCAACAAAGTGATGCCCCACAACCTATCATCAATACATGCAATGGATTCTATTGTGATAACTTTAGTCCTAACAATCCTAAGAGCCCAAAAATGTTTACTGAAAATTGGGTGGGATGGTTCAAGAAATGGGGCGATAAAGACCCTTATAGAAGTGCAGAAGATGTAGCTTTTTCTGTGGCAAGATTTTTTCAATCTGGTGGTGTGTTTAACAACTATTACATGTATCATGGAGGCACAAACTTTGGAAGAACATCGGGAGGTCCATTCATTACTACGTCGTATGATTACAACGCCCCACTTGATGAATATGGAAACGTGAATCAACCCAAATGGGGACATCTCAAACAACTCCACGAATCCATCAAAATGGGAGAGAAGATTCTCACCAACGGCACCCGTTCAGACCAAAAACTTGGTAGCTTTGTTACTTTAACGAAATTCTCCAACCCCACAGTAGGGGAGAGGTTTTGTTTTTTGAGCAACACTGATGCCAGCAATGATGCTACCATAGATTTGCAGGCAGATGGAAAGTACTTTGTACCAGCTTGGTCTGTGAGCATTCTTAACGGTTGCAACAAAGAGCTTTTCAACACTGCAAAGATCAATTCCCAAACATCTATGTTTGTGAAGGTGCAGAATGAGAAGGAAAATGCACAACTGTCGTGGGTTTGGGCTCCGGAGCCCATGAGAGATACTCTACAAGGAAAAGGTACATTTAATGCAAACCTTCTTTTGGAACAAAAAGGAACCACGGTTGATTTTAGTGACTACTTGTGGTATATGACAAATGTTGAAACTAATTCAACATCTTCACTTCAAAATGTAACTCTACAAGTGAATACAAAAGGTCATGTGCTTCATGCCTTTGTTAATAGACGGTACATTGGATCACAATGGGGAAGCAATGGCCAGAGTTTTGTATTTGAGAAACCCATTCTATTAAAAGTCGGAACCAACACCATAACCCTTTTGAGTGGAACAGTAGGATTGAAAAATTATGATGCATTTTATGACACGATGCCAACTGGAATTGATGGAGGTCCCATTTATCTTATTGGAGATGGAAATGTCACAACTGATTTGTCATCAAATTTATGGTCTTATAAGGTTGGATTAAATGGAGAAATGAAGCAACTTTACAACCCAATGTTCTCACAGAGAACAAAATGGAGCACATTAAATAAAAAACCTATTGGCAGGAGAATGACATGGTACAAAACAAGCTTTAAGACACCCTCAGGAATTGACCTGTAGCATTGGACATGCAAGGAATGGGAAAAGGTCAGGCTTGGGTAAATGGACAAAGCATAGGTCGATTTTGGCCTTCTTTCATTGCTGGCAATGATAGTTGCAGCGCAACCTGTGACTATAGAGGTGCATATGACCCTAGCAAGTGCGTTGGAAATTGTGGGAATCCTTCCCAAAGATGGTATCATGTTCCAAGATCGTTTCTATCAGATGACACCAACACGTTGGTTTTGTTTGAAGAAATTGGTGGAAATCCTCAACAAGTCATAGTTCAGACCATCACTATAGGAACAATATGTGGAAGTGCTAATGAAGGAAGTACGTTAGAGTTGTCTTGTCAGGGAGGGCATATCATCTCTGAGATCCAATTTGCTAGCTATGGAAATCCAGAGGGAAAATGTGGTTCATTCAAAAAAGGTTCATGGGATGTTTCAAATAGTGCTCTTTTGGTGGAAAAGACTTGCATTGGTATGGAAAATTGTTCAATTGATGTATCTACAAAGTCATTTGGATTGGGCAATGCTACTAATTTATCTGCAAGATTAGCAGTTCAAGCACTATGCTCAAAGAATCGAGTAATGTAATATATATATATATTATCATTCGAGCTAACAAATTTATTTTCTTTCCTTTTTGTGGTATGATTTATTAATCACAAACCTGAGAGAAATTAGAAACGTCAAAACAAGTTTTTCTTCTTAAAAATAAAAAAAATGATAAAATATTCCGAAGCTTCGTCTAAATAATCTAAACAACAAATAATCTGTTAGTAGAAATTATCTAACACCCAATAATAATAATCTAAACATGCTATTAGTATTAGCTTCTATCACTTGTAACATGCTATCAGTAGTAGCTTCTATCAATCATAACCCTTGAACACCATGTTGCCCCTTTCTTGTCATTCCCAAACATTTATAAGTCCATTTTCTTTTCGATGATAGCTTCTATCATTGATAAACATGCTATTAGTGATAACTTGTAGGCATTCCACTTACATTTTAGTTCGAGATCTAACTTTATTAATTAAATTCACTAAGTTGGCTAACAATGATAGATTTCCATCAAAGATTAAGCTATCGATGATAGAAAATATTAGTAGCTATCACGGATAGATTTTCATTTGCTATTTATAATTATTATTTGATATAACAATCAAACTTGATGATTGGTTTGTTGGTGTTAAGTCACTTATGAATTGAGTACTTTCAAGTCTTGGCTACGAAACTCGACTTCATAATTCTTGTGAAAAAATGGGGAAGAAGAAAAAATTCAAATAAAGGAAAGAAAAATTTTAAAAATAAGAGAAAGAGAATAAGCAAAAACTAAAGAAAGGAAAGAAAATTAAATAGAAAAAAAGAAAGCAAAAACCAAAAAATGAAAGAAAAATAAAAAGATGAAAGATAAAAGAAAGGTAAAAAGGGAGAAAGAAAATAAAATAAAATAATAAAATAATAAAAAAGGAAAAGAGAAGAAACAAAAATTGGAGAAATGAATGAAAATAAATATAATAAAAGAAATAATAAAAAACCAAAGAAAGAAAATAAAAACTATAGGTACCATGGGGGGTTGAGACCCTAGATCATGAGGGATTTGTGTTAAAGAAGCATGAGGATATGAGTACTTCCAAAGAAATTATGGAATCTCTGCAAGGGATGTTTGGACAATTGTCCTTCACCCTAAGGCATGATGCCATTAAGTACATTTACAACAGTCGCTTCAAAGTGGGGACCAATGTTCGTGAACATGTCCTAGACATGATGGTCCACTTTAACGTGACAGAAGTAAATGGTGCTGTCATGGACAAGAGAAGTCTAGTTGGTTTTATTCTAGAATCTCTTCTGAAGAATTTTCTGCAATTTTGAATGCATTAAAGAATAAAATTGAATACAACTTGACTACTCTACTGAATGAGCTACAGGCGAACCAGACAATGTTGAGAAAAAGGGTCTAGAGTCAGAAGTATTACTACTGTCGAGAAGAGAGGAATGTCCTCCAAGCCTGAAGTTGACCATAATAAAACCCATACCTCATACATTACAACTCTTGAACAAAAATTCATAGGTAAATCTATGAATGAAACAATTCAAAAAATATTTCTGTCAAATTTCCATTATATTCCAACCCATCCTCAAAAAACTCGTTTATTCTATGAATTTATTCTTGTTGATACCGACTCAATTGATAGGGGAAGAGTTGATGGTTAAGGCAAAAGGCCTTGAAGGGATGAAAGATCCCAAATTTTGAAATTTTTTTGATAACGACAATGCTTGAGGAGTTTTTCCTTTTCAATCCTCCATTATCGTTGATGATTTGCCTTTGATAAATTGATACGTTTGAGAATACAATGCTTTGGTTTGAGGAACTGTTGATCGTTGCTGTTGTTCTTGATCTTGATCATGCTTTTCTTCTTTCTTGCAAGTGGACTTCATTTGCTCTTTTCTCTCTCTCTTTCACTCTCTTCTTTAGTTTTTCCTTGAAGAAATTCTCGAGTGAGGTAATCAGGAAGGGAGTTTGTACTTCCTTTTATAGCTTCAATTTTGAAATCAAAACAAGAAAGTATTGCTTGCCATCGGGCAAAAATTTCCTTGTCTTTAAAGAATATGAGTATTCTTGTGAAGAAGGGCAAAAGGAAAGGGAAGAAGAAGCCTACTGGAAAGAAAGGCAAGGATAACGGCTAGATCAAAGTATAGAAAGTTTAAAGATTTCTAGATCTGACTGTTAATAAAGAGTTGTTGAGACAAGTCAGATGTGTCTTGCTTAAAGAGTTGAGAGTACCTCATTGTAGTGGGAGGAAAGTGTGCTTCCTAGCCATTATTGAGAATAAGATTCTATCCCTATATAATTTTATCTAAAGCCTATTGTATACTAACATGTTTACACGGATTCTCTCGCCTAAAGTGTTTGAGAATCACCTAGTAGGACTAGGAATACAAGATAACCTAGGGCAAGTGGGAGAAATATCGGGTATAGAGATACCGAATGGTAAAGATGGGTATGAGATGCCCTAATTTATTGTATTTCTCTATAAAACTTAGAAACTCAGTCTTATATATCGGATATATAAGTTACCACTTGAGTTTTAGTCCAAGTGGAAGTTTGTTGGGTTTTATGTCCTAAAACTCGTGGTATGTAAACAATGAAACTTATTCTGAAAAAATTCAATAAAGGTGTTATTGAATAGTTCTATTGCTAGAATAGAAATTCAATAAACCTAAAAGTCCCTTGACTATTGGATTAGTACTTGAACTTTATGTGGAGACATAAAAGTGGATCAGGTTCGAGTAAATTATCAAAATGATCTATAGTATATGGATAAGGTTGGGTACCTTATTCTGGTAACACTATTGGATGCAGCCCGCTCTGCAGTTGTTACAAGGAGTTCTAAAGTGCTACAAACGAAGTGATCCTAATTCGTTCACGTTGGACATGAGGAATGGGGGTGTCCTTGTGCAAAAGGGTTTGTACAAGATCGGACCACGAAATGAGTCACTCTTACTTTATAACGTTGTTTACTGTTTAAGACTTACTATTTCAAAGCGATGACCTAGGTAACTTAACCTTAATCTTGGGCTAACTATGAACTCTTGTTTATTTGGGATTACCCTTAGATTTGTATAGGTGAGGGTTGGCTCAACAGCGCCAGCTGAATAAGACACTCATTGCAGGGGTAAGAACGGATAGATAGCTGGGGACATAGGATGCAAGAGGGAATTCACTTCTACCCGCTGTAGGGATAGTAGAGAGGTTGTTCCCTTCAGTATAGATTTTAGTTTTTGAACAAGGGATCCCACCCTCTCATTTGGCATGAGAGGGACTCGGTTTTGTTGATCGGATCACAAAACAATTGTTCATTAGGGGATCAGTGGGGACTTAAGGAACAAGAGGTAATTTTGGGGGTAAAACAGAGATTTGACCCAGCCGTTATTACGAACAGCCTGTGAAGGGTTGACTTACTAATCAAGGTTACATTGAGTTGACATAATATATTTATAGTGAGGGGAGTTCAGCTATGAGCTTTAGTAGAGTGACCCATTAGTTAACGAATAGAGGTTATATCAATCTTACGAGTTTAGTTCATTAATCTCGGATCGTTGGAGCCCATGATATGTAGGTCCATGAGGTCTCCATACTAGCTTGGAAATGGATTAGCTTTAGAGTAGCGTGATAAGTTAATTTGAAATGTTCAAATTAGAATCAAACGGAATTGGAGAAAATATATTTAAATATGATTTAAATATATAAAGATGAATTTATTGTGTAAAATTAATTTTATATTGGATATTAAATTAATTAGAATTATTTAAATTATTTAAATAATTATTTATTAATTTTATTAGAAAATTAATTTATGAAATTAATTTGTAAAATTAATAAATTTTGATTTTAAAATCAATTTTAGATTTTGGAAATAGAAAATTACACAAAAATGGAAAATGGTTTTTCATCTTCATCTTCAACTTGCTCACTAGGAACCCACCACTTTCAAGCTTCAATAACTCCAAGCATGAGCTGCATCCCATGAAGCAAATCTCTTTGCATGATAGTCTGTAATATATTGAAGAGATTGGAGAAAAGTTGAAGTGATTAAACCAAATGGATTTTTCTGAAAAATTCAGATGAAGAATGTGTTCTTCATTTTTGGTTGTTGCAGCGAGCTTTCTTCAAATTCCATTTTATTTAAGATTATTTTGAGTCTCACAACTCAATCTAGGGCACCAAGAGAATAGTAGGGAAGATCCTGTGGTGGTCTACACAAAGATTTGGAGGATTTTGTAGGTAGAAATAGAGATTTCAATGGTTCTTTAAATGTACGTTGTTGAAACCCATTAACTCTGTTTAAGCATGTTTCTTTTATGCCAAAATTAATGAATTAGAGTGTTTATGGATCATATTCTCTTCCGCTACGTGCTGGTGCCGATCCAACAACCGAATGTGCACATGTCCACATTATCCCGTTAGACGTGCTATAGGAAAGCTAACAATGTCTCCGGGTACAATCTCGGTTTTAAATGCGAGTCACGACAAGCAAAATATCATGAGTTAAATCAACCAATAAAATCTAGAAAACGCACTTCCCCATCATGCCAATTTCCAAACATTACACATATATATCATAACATATATATATAGAATTCAACATAACAAAATAATAAAACCACTTACAGTCCTTCTGTTTATCCTTCAAGAATATTCCAAGCATAACTCCTGGCTCGGTCTCCTTGAATTTCACTTCTTTTCCAGAAATTCCAAATTAGTCAAAAAAAACTCCTCCAGTAATTCCCTTTTAATCTAGGACTAACTTAAAAATAAAATAAGGAACAAAATGTATACTTCTTTAGAAAAATGAGGACAATAAAAACTTAAACCTAGAGTTGAGAGACTAAAATCATATGGAAACCTATCTTTTTTACCATGTACTATTTTATTATATGACCCCAATGCACAAAATGAAAAATCAAAAAATCAAAAATTTGAAGAAAGATACTCAAATTCACGAGCTTCACACTAATGAGACAAAACTCAAACTCAACTTTCACTATAATTGAATTTATTAGCCATACTTTATTACTCATGTGAAGTTGATGTCTTTAAAATTAAAACCAAAGATGAAAAATGAATACGCAAATCCTTATTGGGAAAACAGACTTTTGGTGTAATATTTTTAATTGGGTGATACGTTATTTCAGGATAAGGTCGAACAATATTTTTGAAATTCTTTTCTAAAAAGAGTATTTTCCAAATTTCACTAAAGCAACTCATACCGATAAAGTTTGGCCAGCTAAATTCACTTACATTATTCCTATATTTAGAATTCATTAACAAATATAGTACAAAGATTGATGGAAATACCTATCACATATTTACATAGATTCCTTGTATAAAAACACATTGTTCCGACATAAACCAAACGCCTAAAGTTGTAAAATCAAAGATGGTTAACCTTCAATGGCTTGTTCTTCCCCTCCTTGCAACTTTATCTTGCTTTTCTTTTTGTAAAGGAGACAGTGTCTCCTATGATTCAAATGCCATAATTATCAATGGTGAACGGCGTGTTATCTTCTCAGGATCAATTCATTATCCACGCAGCACCGAAGCAATGTGGCCTGATCTTATTCAAAAAGCTAAAGATGGTGGACTTGATGCAATCGAGACGTACATTTTTTGGGATCGCCACGAACCTCGACGACGAAAATATGATTTCTCTGGATAACTAAACTTTATCAAATTCTTCCAACTCTTTCAAGAGGCTGGGCTATATGTTGTGATGAGGATTGGTCCTTACGTGTGTGCCGAGTGGAACTATGGAGGCTTTCCACTCTGGTTGCATAATATGCCGGGAATCCAACTTCGAACTGACAGTCAAGTCTACAAGAATGAAATGCAAACATTCAAAACAAAGATAGTGAATATGTGCAAACAAGCCAACCTCTTTGCATCACAAGGGGGGCCAATAATCTTAGCTCAAATCGAGAACGAGTATGGAAACGTGATGACCCCATATGGAAGCGCAGGAAAAACATATATCAACTGGTGTGCTCAAATGGCTGAATCTCTCAATATTGGTGTTCCATAGATCATGTGCCAACAAAGTGATGCCCCACAACCTATCATCAATACATGCAATGGATTCTATTGTGATAACTTTAGTCCTAACAATCCTAAGAGCCCAAATATGTTTACTGTAAATTGGAGTGGGATGGTTCAAGAATGGGGCGATAAAGACCTGATAGAAGTGCAGAAGATGCTAGCTTTTTTCTGTGGCAAGATTTTTTCATATCTGGTGGCTGTGTTTAACAATATTAATGTATCCATGGAGGCTCAAACTTTGGAAGAACATAGGGAGGTCATTCATTACTACGTAAGTATGATTTACATACGCCCACTTGATGAATATGGAAACGTGAATTCATCCCAAAATGGGGACATATCAACCAACTCCACGAATCCTTCAATTTGGGAGAGAAGTTTCTCACCATCGGCACCCGTTCAGACCAAAAATTTGTAGATTTGTTACTTTAACGAAATTCTCCAACCCCACAGTAGGGGAGAGGTTTTGTTTTTTGAGCAACACTGATGCCAGCAATGATGCTACCATAGATTTGCAGGCAGATGGAAAGTACTTTGTACCAGTTTGGTCTGTGAGCATTCTTAACGGTTGCAACAAAGAGCTTTTCAACACTGCAAAGATCAATCCCCAAACATCTATGTTTGTGAAGGTGCAGAATGAGAAGGAAAATGCACAACTGTCGTGGGTTTGGGCTCCAGAGCCCATGAGAGATACTCTACAGGGAAAAGGTACATTTAATGCAAACCTTCTTTTGGAACAAAAAGGAACCACGGTTGATTTTAGTGACTACTTGTGGTATATGACAAATGTTGAAACTAATTCA
>NW_028326089.1:0-11458 GCF_027475165.1 Benincasa hispida | reverse complement strand
GTGGATCTCTGCTAGGGGAAAAAAATTTGGACGAAGTTTGGTTCAAAAGATACTTGTGAATCCCGAAAAAGTACTTTTGTATAATTGTGGGGAACTTAGGCACAAAAGAGGGTCGAGGAAATAGCCCGAAGGACGAATTTTGGATTTCTACAAGGTGGAAGTGTGCTTGACTTTAATTGACGAATTTTGATTGACCAGGTACTTATGAACCCTGGAGAAAGTATTTTGTATAATTGTGGAACGAACTTACGCACAAAAGGTCGAGAAGGAGTGCGAAAAGAATGAACTTTGGATTTCTACAAGTGGATCTCTGCTAGGAGAAAAAATTTGGACGAAGTTTGGTTCAAAAGATACTTGTGAATCCCGGAAAGTACTTTTGTACTATTGTGGAGGAACTTAGGCACAAAAGGTCGAGAAATAGCCCGAAAAGGACGAACTTTTGATTTCTACAAGTGGAAGTCTGCTACAACTAAAAATTTGGAGGAAGTTTGGTTCAAAAGGTATTTATGAACTTAGGCATGGAAGGTCGAGAAAGAGTCTGAAAAGGACGAACTTTGAATTTCTAAAAGTGAAAATCTGCTAAGACTAAAAATTTTCACGAAGTTTGGTTCAAAAGGTACTTATGAACCCTGGAAAGTAGTTTTGTACTATTGTGGACAAACTTACGCACAAATAGTCGAGAAAGAGTTCGAAAAGGACGAGCTTTAAATTTCTAGAAGTGGAAGTCTGCTATCACTAAAAATTTGGAAGAAGTTTTGTTAAAAAGGTACTTATGAACCTTAGAAAGTAGTTTTGTACCATTGTGGATGAACTTAGGCACGAAAGGTCGAGAAAGTATCCGAAAAGCACGAACTTTGGATTTCTTCAAGTGGAATTCAACTACGACTAAAAATTTTGACGAAGTTTGGTTCAAAAGGTACTTATGAATCCTGGAAAATAGTTTTGTACAATTGTCGACGAACTTAGGCAAAAAAGGTCGAGACAGAGTCCGAAAAGGATGAACTTTGGATTTGTAAATGTTGAAGTCTTCTATGACTAAAAATTTGGACGAAGTTTGGTTCAAAAGGTACTTATGAACCCTGGAAAGTAGTTTTGTACCATTGTGGACCAATTTAGACACGAAGGGTCGAGAAAGAGTCCGAAAAGAACGAACTTTGGATTTCTACTAGTGGAAGTGTTCTATGACTAAAAATTTGGATGAAGTTTGGTTGAAAAGGTACTTATGAACCCTTGAAAGTAGTTTTGTACCATTGTGGACGAACATGGGCACGAAAGGTCGAGAAAGAGTCCGAAAAGAACGAACTTTGGATTTCTACAAGAGAAAGTCTACTATGACTAAAAATTTGGACGAAGTTTAGTTCAAAGGGACTAATGAACCTTTCAAAGTAGTTTTATACCATTGTTGACGAAATTAGGCACAAAAGGTCGAGAAAGAGTCCGAATAGAACGATCTTTGGATTTCTACAAGTGGAAGTCTACTATGACTAAAAATTTGGACGAAGTTTAGTTCAAAGGGACTTATGAAATCTTGAAAGTAGTTTTATTCCATTGTGGACAAACTTAGACATAAAAGGTCGAGAAAGAGTTCGAATAGAACGAAGTTTGGATTTCTACAAGTGGAAGTCTGCTATGACAAAAAGTTTTGACGACGTTTGGTTTAAAAGGTACTTATGAACCCTGGAAAGTAGTTTTGTACCATTTTGGACGAACGTAGGCACAAAAGGTCAAGAAAGAGTCCGGAAAGGACGAACTTTGGATTTCTACAAGTGCAAGTTTGCTATGACTAAAAATTTGGAAGAAGTTTGGGCCAAAAGCTAATTATGAAACCTGGAAAGTAGTTTATTACCATTGTGGACGAACTGAGGCACAAAAGGTCAAGAATGAGTGCGAAAAGAACAAACTTTAGATTTCTACAAGTGCAAGTCTGCTATGACTAAAAATTTGGAAGAAGTTTGGGCCAAAAGCTAGTTATGAAACCTAAAAGTAGTTTATTACCATTGTGGACGAAGTGAGGCACAAAAGGTCAAGAATGAGTCCGAAAAGAACAAACTTTAGATTTTGACGAAATTTGGTCCAAAGGTACTTATGAATCCTAGAAACTAGTTTTGTACCATTGTGGATGAACTTAGGAACAAAAGGTTGAGAAAGAGTCCAAAAAGGGCGAACTTTGGAATTCTACAAGGGAAAGTCTGCTATGACTAAAAATTTGGACGAAGTTTGGTTCGAAAGGTACTTATGAACCCTGGAAGAGTCCGAAAAGAACGAACTTTTTATTTCTACAAGTGGAAGTCTGCTATGAATAAAAATTTGGACGAAGTTTGGTTCGAAAGGTACTTATGAATCCTGGAAGAGTCCGAAAAGAACGAACTTTTTATTTCTAGAATTGGAAGTCTACTATGACTAAAAATTTGGACGAAGTTTGGTTTAAAAGATACTTATGAACCCTGGAAATTAGTTTTGTACCATTGTGAACGAACTCAGGCACAAAAGGTTAAGAAACAGTCTGAAAAGAACGAACTTTTGATTTCTACAAGTGGAAGTGTATAAATAAAAATTTGGACGAAGTTTGATTCAAAAGGTATTGATGAACCCTGGAAAGTAGTTTTATACCATGTTGGACAAACTTAGGCACGAAAGGTCGAGAAAGAGTCCGAACAAGACGAACTTTGGATTTCTACAAGTGGAAGTCTGCTATGACTAAAAATTTAGACGAAGTTTGGTGAAAAATGTACTTATGAACGAAAGTAGTTTTAAACCATTGTGGATGAACTTAGGAACAAAAGGTCGAGAAAGACTTCGAAAAGAACGAACTTTGGATTTCTACAAGTGGAAGTCTGCTATGACTAAAAATTTGGACAAAGTTTGGTTCAAAAGGTACTTATGAACCCTAGAAAGTAGTTTTGTACCATTGTGGACGAACATAGGCACAAAAGCTCGAGAAAGAGTCTGAAAAGGACAAACTTTCGATTTCTACAAATGGAAGTCTGCTATGACTAAAAATTTGGACGAAGTTTTGTAAAAAAGGTACTTATAAACCCTGGAAAGTAGTTTTATAGCATTGTGGACGAATTTAGACACAAAAGCTCAAGAAAGAGTCCAAAAAGGACGAAATTTAGATTTCTACAAGTGGAAGTGCAATAGACTAAAAATTTGAACGTGGTTAGAAAGGTACTTATGAATCCTAGATAGTAGTTTTGAACCATTGTAGATCAACTTAGGCATAAAAGGTCGAGAAAGAGTCCGAAAGGAATGAACTTCGGATTTCTACAAGTGAAAGTCTGCTATGACAAAAAATTTGGACGAAGATTGATTCAAAAGGTACTTATGAACCCTGGAAAGTTGTTCTATACCATTGTGGACGAACTTAGGCACAAAAGATCGTGAAAAAGTCCGAAAAGGACGAATTTTGGATTTCTACAAGTGGAAGTGTGCTATGACTATAAATTTGGACGAAGTTTGGTTCAAAAGGTACGGAAATTAGTTTTGTACTATTGTGGACGAACTTAGGCACGAAAGGTCGTGAAAGAGTCCGAAAAGAACGAACTTTGGATTTCCACAAGGGGAAGTCTGCTATGACTAAAAATTTGTACGAAATTTGGTTCAAAAGGTACTTATGAACCCTTGAAAGTAGTTTTGTACCATGGTTGACGAACTTAGGCACAAAAGCTCGAAAAAGAGTCCTAGAAGAACGAACTTTGGATTTCTACAAGTGGAAGTCTGCTATAACTAAAAATTTTGACGAAATTTGGTTCAAAAGGTTCTTATGAATCCTATAAACTAGTTTTATACCATTGTGGATGAACTTAGGCACAAAAGATCGAGAAAGAGTCTGAAAAGTACGAACTTTCGATTTCTACGAGAGGAAGTCTGCTATGATTAAAAATTTGGATGAAGTTTTGTAAAAAAGGTACTTATGAACCCTGGAAAGTAGTTTTGTAGCATTGTGGACGAACTTAGACACAAAAGCCCAAGAAAGAGTCCGAAAAGGACGAAATTTAGATATCTACAATTGGAAGTGCAGTATGACTAAAAATTTTAACGAAATTTGTTTAGAAAGGTACTTATGAATCCTGGATAGTAGTTTTGAACCATTGTAGATCAATTTAGGCACAAAAGGTCGAGAAAGAGTCCGAAAGGAATGAACTTTGGATTTCTACAAGTGGAAGTCTGCTATGATAAAAAATTTGGACGAACTTTGATTCAAAAGGTACTTATGAACCCAGGAAAGTAGTTCTATACCATTGTGGACGAACTTAGGCACAAGTTAAGTAGAAAATTGAAGTTTGTTATATTTGGACTCTTTCTTAATGTTTTGGTCCCACGTTCACATCTGTCCAAAGTTCATAAGTAACTTTTAAACGAAACTTTGACCAAATTTTAACTGAGTGCACATTTTGACACGTAGAAACCCAAAGTTCGTCTTTTGCGGACTCTTTCTCGAATTATTGTGTCAAAGTTCGTCCATAGAGGAACAAAAACACCTCTCCAGAGTTCATAAGTATCTTTTGAATCAAACTTCTTCCGAATTTGGACTTGAAGCACATTTCGACATGTAGAAACCAAAAGTTCGTTCTTTTTAGACTCTTTCTTGACATTTTGTGCCATTGTTCATCCTTTCTAGTCTCTTTCTTTACCCTTTGTGCCAAAGTTCGTCCACATAGGTACAAAATTGTCTTTCCAGGGTTCATAAGTACCTTTTGAACCAAACTTCGTCCAAATTTTTCGTCATAGCAGATTTCAACTTGTAGAAATCCAAAGTTCATCCTTTTCGGACTCGTTCTCGACCTTCTGTGCCTAAGTTCATCCACATTGGTACAAAACTAGTTTCTAGGATTCATAAGTACCTTTTGAACAAAATTTCGTCAAAATTTTTTAGTCATAGCACAATTCCACTTCTAGAAATCCAAAGTTCGTTCTTTTCGAACTCATTCTCGACCTTTTGTGCCTCAGTTCATCCACAATGGTAATAAACTACTTTCCAGGTTTCATAACAACCTTTTGGCCCAAACTTTCTCCAAATTTTTAGTCAAAGCAAACTTGCACTAGTAGAAATCCAAAGTTCATCCTTTTCGGACTCTTTCTCGACCTTTTGTTCCTAAGTTCATCCACAATGATACAAAACTACTTTCCAGGGTTCATAAGCACCTTTTCAACCAATCTTCGTCCCAATTTTTAGTCATAGCAGATTTTCATTTGTAGAAATCCACAGTTCATCCTTTTCGGACTCTTTCTCAACCTTTTGTGCCTAAGTTCATCCATAATGGTACAAAACTAGTTCTAGGATTCATAAGTACCTTTTGAACCAAACTTCCTGCAAATTTTTAGTCATAGCAGACTTCCACCTTTACAAATCTAAAGTTCGTCCTTTTCAAACTCTTTCTCGACGTTTAGTGCTGAAGTTCGTCCACAACGGTACAAAACTACATTCCAGGGTTCATAAGTATCTTTTGAACAAAACTTCGTCCAAATTGTTAGTCATAGCAGACTTCCACTTGTAGAAATCCAAAGTTCGTCCTTTTCGGACTCATGCTCGACCTATTGTGCCTAAGTTCGTCCACAATGGTACAAAAAAACTTTCCATTATTCATAAGTACCTTTTGACCCAAACTTCATCCCAATTTTTAGTCATAGCTTACTTCCACGTGTAGAAATCCAAAGTTCGTCCTTTTCGGACTCTTTCTTGACCTTTTGTGCGTAAGTCCGTGCACAATGGTACAAAACTACTTTCCAGGGTTCATAAGTACCTTTTGAAGCAAACATCGTCCAAATTTTTAGTCATAGAAGACTTCCACTCGTAGAAATCAAAGTTCGTCCTTTTCGGACACTTTCTCGACCTTTCGTGCCTGAGTTCGTCCACAATGGTACAAAACTAGTTTATAATCATAGCAGACTTCCACAGGTAGAAATCCAATGTTCTTCCTTTTTGGACTCTTTCTCGACCTAGTCATAGAAAATTTCCACTTGTTGAAATCCAAAGTTCGTTCTTTTCGGACTCTTTCTCGACCTTTTGTTCCTAAGTTCGTCCACAATGGTACAAAACTACTTTCCGAGGTTCATAAGTACCTTTTGAACCAAACTTCGTCCAAATTTTTAGTCATAGCAGACTTCAACATGTACAAATGCAAAGTTCGTTCCTTTTGGACTCTTTCTCGGCCTTTCGTGCCTAAGTTCATCCATAATGGTACAAAACTACTTTCAAGGGTTCACAAGTCCCTTTGAACCAATCTTCGTCCAAATTTTTAGTCATAGTATACTTTCCCTTGTAGAAATCCAAAGTTCGTTCTTTTCAAACTCTTTCTCAACCTTTCGTGCCTAAGTTCGTCCACAATGGTATAAAACTACTTTCCAGGGTTCATAAGTACCTTTTGAACAAAACTTCGTCCAAATTTTTAGTCATAGCAGACTTCAACATGTACAAATCCAAAGTTCATTTCTTTCGGACTCTTTCTCGACCTTTCGTGCCTAAGTTCGTCCACAATGGTACAAAACTGCTTTCCAAGATTCATAAGTACCTTTTGAACCACACTTCGTCCAAATTTTTAGTCATAGCAGAATTCCACTTGTAGAAATTTAAAGTTCGTCCTTTTCGGACTCTTTCTTGACCTTTTATCCCTAAGTTCGTCCACAATGGTACAAAACTACTTTCCAGGGTTCATAAGTACCTTTTGAACAAAACTTTGTCAAAATTTTTAGTCATAGCAGACTTCCACTTGTAGAAATCTAAAGTTCGTTCCTTTCGGACTCTTTCTCGAGCTTTTGTGCCTAAGTTCCTCCACGATAGTCAAAAACTACTTTCGAGGGTTTATAAGTACCTTTTGGACCAAAACCTAATAAAAAATTTTAGTCAGAGCAGACTTCCACTAGTAGAAATCAAAAGTTCATTTTTTTCGGACTCATTCTCGACCTATTGTGCCTAACTTCGTCCACAATGGTAGAAAACAACTTTCACTGATTCATAAGTACCTTTTGACCCAAACTTCGTCCAAATTTTTAGTCATAGCATACTTCCACGTGTAGAAATCCAAAGTTCGTCCTTTTCGTACTCTTTCTCGACCTTTTGTGCCTAAGTTCGTCCACAATGGTACAAAATTACTTTCCAAGGTTCATAAGTACCTTCTAAACCAAACTTCCTCTAAATTTTTAGTCATAGCAGACTTCCATCTGTAGAAATCCAAAGTTCGTCCTTTCCGGACTCTTTCTCGACCTTTAGTGCTGAAGTTCGTCCAGAATGGTACAAAACTACTTTCCAGGGTTCATAAGTACCTTTTGAATCAAACTTCGTCAAAATTTATAGTCATAGTAGTCTTCCAATTGTAGAAATCCAAAGTTCGTTCTTTTCGGACTCTTTCTCGAGCTTTTCTGCCTAAGTTTATCCACAATGGTACAAAGCTATTTTCCTGGGTTCATAAGTACCTTTTGAATCAAATTTAGTCACAGTTTTTTGTCATATCACACTTCCACTTGTAGAAATCCAAAGTTTGTTCTTTACGGACTCATTCTCGACCTTTTTTGCCTACGTTCTTCCACAATGGCACAACACTACTTTCCAAGGTTCATAAGTACCTTTCGGACCAAACTTAATAAAAAAAATTTGTCATAGCAGACTTCCAATCTGTAGAAATCCGAAGTTTGTCCTTTTCGGAATCTTTCTCGACCTTTTGTGCATAAGTTCATCCACAAAGGTACAAAACTACTTTCCAGGATTCATAAGTACCTTTTGAACAACACTTCCTTCAAGTTTTTAGTCATTGCAGACTTCCGCTTGTAGAAATCCAAAGTTCGTCCTTTTCGGAATCTTTCTTGACCTTTCATGCCTAAGTTCGTTCACAATGGTACTAAACTACTTTCCAGGGTTCATAAGTAACTTTTGAACCAAACTTCCTCCAAATTTTTAGTCATAGCAAATTTCGACTTGTGGAAATCCAAAGTTCGTTCTATTCGGACTCTTTCTCGACCTTTTATGACTAAGTTCGTCCACAATGGTACAAAACTACTTTCAAGGGTTCATAACTGTCGTTTAAACCAAGCATCGTCCAAATTTTTAGTCATAGCAGACTTCCACTTGTAGAAATCCAAAGTTTGTTCTTTTCGGATTCTTTCTCGGCCTCTTGTGTCAAAGTTCGTCCATAAAGGTACAAAAAGTCCTCTCCAGAATTCATAAGTATCTTTCGAACCAAAATTCCTCCAAATTTGGACTGGAAGCACATTTCGACATGTAGAAACCCAAAGTTAGTCCTTTTCTGACTCTTTCTTGATATTTTGTGCCAACGTTCATCCTTTCTAGTCTCTTTCTTTACCCTATGTGCTAATGTCTGTCAACGTAGGTTGAAAATTATCTTTCTAGTGTTCATAAGTACCTTTTGAACCAAATTTCGTCCAAATTTTTAGTCATGGCAGACTTCCACTTCTAGAAATCCAAAGTTCGTTCCTTTCAGACACTTTCTCGACATTTTGGGCCTAAGTTCGTCCACAATGGTACAAAACTACTTTCCAGGGTTCATAAGTACCTTTTGGACCAAACTTCGTCCAAATTTTTAGTCAGAACTAGACATTTTGGACCAGACATTTTGGAAGTCTGCTATGACTATAAAATTGGAAAAAGTTTGGTTTAAAAGATACATATGAACCCTGGAAAGTAGTTTTGTACCATTGTGGATGAACTTAGGCATAAAAGGTCGAGAAAGAGTCCGAAAAGAACGAACTTTTGATTTCTACAAGTGGAAGTCTGCTATGACCTAAAATTTGGACGAAGTTTGGTTCAAAAGGTACTTATGAACCTTGGAAAGTAGTTTTGTACAATTGTGGATGAACTTAGGCAAGAAAGGTAGAGAAAGTGTCCGAAAAGGATGAACTTTGATTTCTACAAGTGGAAGTGTGCTAAGACAAAATATTTTGACGAATTTTGATTGAAAAGGTACTTATGAACCCTGGAAAGTAGTTTTGTACCATTGTGAATGAACTTAGTCACAAAAGGTGGAGAAAAAGTCCAAATAGAACGAACTTTAGTATTCCACAAGTGGTAGTCTGCTATGACTAAAAATTTGGAGGAAGTTTCGTTCAAAAGTTACTTATGAACCCTGGAAAGTAGTTTTGTACCATTGTGGACGAACTTAGGGATAAAAGGTCGAGAAAGACTCCGAAAAAAACGAACTTTGAATTTCTAGAGTTGGAAGTCTGCTATGACTAAAAATTTGGACGAAGTTTGGTTCAAAATGTACTTATGTACCAGAAAGTAATTTTGTACCATTGTGGACGAACTAAGGTACAAAAGGTCGAGAAAGATTTCGAAAAGGACAAACTTTGGATTTTTACAAGTGGAATTCTGCTATGACTAAAAATTTGGACGAAGTTTGGTTAGAAAAGTGCTTATGAACCTTTGAAAGTAGTATTGTATTGTGGATAAACTTAGGCACAAAAGGTCGAGAATAAGTCCGAAAAGATTGAACTTTGGATTTCTACAAGTGGAAGTCTACTATGACTAAAAATTTGGACGAAGTTTGGGTCTAAAGGCACTTATGAATCCTGGAAAGTTGTTTTGTACCATTGTGGAAGAACTTAGGCACAATAGGTTGAGAATGAGTCCTAAAAGAACGAACATTTAATTTCTACAAGTGGAAGTCTGCTTTGACAAAAAGTTTTGACGAGTTTTGGTTGAAAAAGTACTTATGAACCCTGGAAAGTAGTTTTGTACCATTGTGGACGAACATAGGCACAAAAACTCGAGAAAGAGTCTGAAAAGGACGAACTTTAAATTTCTACAAGAGAAAGTCTACTATGACAAAAAATTAGGATGAAGTTTGTACCATTTTAGATGAACTTAGGCACAAAAGGTGAAAGAGTCCAAAAAGGATGAACTTTGGATTTCTACAAGTGGAAGTCTTCTGTGACTAAAAATTTGGACGAAATTTGGTTCAAAAGGTAGTTATGAACCCTTGAAAGTAGTTTTGTACCATTATGGACGAACTTAGGCACCAAAGGTCGAGACAGAGTCCGAAAAGGAAGAACTTTGGAATTCTACAAGTGAAAATTTTGACGAAGTTTGGTTCAAAAAATACTTATGAACCAAAAGTAGTTTTGTACCATTGTGGACGAACTTAGGCACGAAAGTTAGAGAAAGATTCCGAAAAGGACGAACTTTAGATTTCTACAAGTCAAAGTTTGTTGTGACTAAAAAATTACACGTAGTTTTGTTCAAAAGGTATATATGAACCCTGGAAAGTAGTTTTGTACCATGGTTGATGAACTTAGGCACGAAAGGTCGAGAAATAGTCCGAAAAGGACGAACTTTTGATATCTACAAGTGGAAGTCTGTAACGACTAAAAATTTTGACGAAGTTTGGTTCAAAGATACTTATGAACCCTCAAAACTAGTTTTGTACCATTCTAGACGAACGTAGGCACGAAAGGTAGAGAAAGTGTCCGAAAAGGATGAACTTTGGATTTCTACAAGTCAAAGTCTGCTGTGACTAAAAATTTGGACGAAGTTTAGTTCAAAAGGTACCTATGAATCCTGGAAAGTAGTTTTATACCATCGTGGGCGAACTTAGGCAGAAACGGTTGAGAAAGAGTCCGAAAAAAACAAACTTTGGATTTCTACATGTGAAAATCTCCTATGACTAAAAATTTTGACCAAGTTTGGTTCAAAAGGTACTTATGAACTCTAGAAAATAGTTTTGTACTATGAATTCTAGAAACTAATTTTGTACCATTGTGGTCACATAGGCACAAAAGATCGAGAAAGAGTCCAAAAAGGACGAACTTTGGATTTCTACAAGTGGAAGTCTGCTATGACTAAAAATTTGGACGAAGTTTGGTTCAAAAGGTACTTATGAACCCTGAAAAGTAGTTTTGTACAATTGTGGACGAACCTAGGCAAGAAAGGTCGAGAAAGTGTCCGAAAAGGACGAATTTTGGATTTCTACAAGTGGAAGTGTGCTATGACTTTAATTTTGACGAATTTTGATTGAAAAGGTACTTATGAACCCTGGAAAGTACTTTTGTACCATTGTGGAAGAATTACGCACAAAAGGTCGAGAAGGAGTGCGAAAAGGATGAACTTTGGATTTCTACAAGTGGATCTCTGCTAGGGGAAAAAATTTGGACGAAGTTTGGTTCAAAAGATACGTGTGAATCCCGGAAAGTACTTTTGTACTATTGTGGAGGAACTTAGGCACAAAAGGTCGAGAAATAGCCCGAAAAGGACGAATTTTGGATTTCTACAAGTGGAAGTGTGCTATGACTTTAATTTTGACGAATTTTGATTGAAAAGGTACTTATGAACCCTGGAAAGTACTTTTGTACCATTGTGGAAGAATTACGCACAAAAGGTCGAGAAGGAGTGCGAAAAGAATGAACTTTGGATTTCTACAAGTGGATCTCTGCTAGGAGAAAAAATTTGGACGAAGTTTGGTTCAAAAGATACTTGTGAATCCCGGAAAGTACTTTTGTACTATTGTGG
>NW_028326088.1:0-11501 GCF_027475165.1 Benincasa hispida | reverse complement strand
CTGTAAATGTGCACCATCAGCAACCATTCTCTGCATCACTCTCACAATGTTCTTTGTATCATCTATACCAAGGTGATGGCTTCCCACCAAGGGTATTTCAAGTTGTCTCATCATTGTTGCCATTCCCGTCGCCTACCAATTACCATCCAAAGTAAAGAACTTCATCAATAATTGGTTGTATAAGATCCATTCTCAGAGAAACTAAACAAATTATGGCGTATATGAACAACAGAAGCTAAAGCAATCAATAACATCTACTCTAACAGAGAACGTCATTTCCATTCAAGTCTTTCCCATGTAGAATAATGAATATTGAACTCTGTTTTGAAAATTGTAAACCAATATGTTGTGTTTTGTAATGCTTATGGTATGATCTATCCAAGCGAAGAGAAGTAAAACCGTCAGCTGCACATTGGTTTCGCAACTCTGAATCCTAAAAGTAACATAATTTGTTTCTCCATTGCCGACAGAACAATAAAGCCACTCAAGATGCTACAAACTCTTATTTTGACAGGATATGGTACCTTCTTATTGTAAAAGTTGAGATAGACATCTTTAATATTGATCCACTCCATAAAATAGTCAGGAAGTTTCATCTTCGATACGCTACATTGATGTGGGGCCTGAGTTTTTATATCCCAGTTGCCACTGGTACAAGCAAAAGAGAACATGAATCATTAGATAATCAATCTTTAACATTATAACAAGGTGAAAAAATCTAGTGGTTGTTGGGCAAACTCCCGATACACAGCACATTAACAATATGAATAAATGAACAATTTAGCGAGTGTAAAAGTAGATCGAGAAAAGGAGGTTTACCATGTCACAAATGCTGCTCGGTCAAGAACACCGCCCAGTTCCTTCCTCCATAGCTGATGCTGAACCAGCCAATCTTCGAACTCTTGAATAACATCCTTGAACAGTATGGCTGTGTCATGCCAGACACTGTAATTTATAATATGGAACTATCAGCTAGTAAAAAAAAAAGTTCCATTAGAATCTTAATGGGAGTTGTCAGCATACTGCAGAAAAAAAAATTAGTCCTACCAAAGTAGCATCGGACATGTACATCATACGATCAGGTTTTGAAATACATCCTAAAGTCAAGGCCTTGATCAACGTTTGATCGATACTTCAGAAATAAATGAATGCAGATGCACAATAATGTCGAACATTATCAAGCCTTCACCATACAAGATTAGAAGCATACCGGTCAACTCCAAACTTGCCATATTTTCCTTCAATGTACTCATTTATCCTTTGTTCACTCATTCTTGATGGCCTAACAAACCTGAGGAAGGATTTAAGGCAGTGGTTAACAAACGTGGCAACCAAGAAAGAAAAAACATAAATCTCTAGTTCTAAATTACACGAATAACATTTGTTGACATTCTTGGAAGTTAAACCATTTGACATGATCGGGTTACTAGCAATAAAAAGCCAGTCAATGTCATCTCTCAACCACACAGAAGCCAAATTTTCTAAAATAGTTCCAAAATAAGTGAACATTTTACCCCATACTTATATAGTATGCGCATCAGGAAATGTGGTGTAAAGGGCTAGAGATGCATAAAATATAAATTTTATGCATAAATTTTTTCCAGGTCCATTTTAGAAGAAAACAGGTCACAGGGAAATATAGAGATGCATAAAATATAAAATCTGCCAAGTGGAAAGAGATTGATAACATAACCAATAGCAAGAATGAGCACGTTAAAAAGAAGCAGGTAGAACCTGTGGAAAAAACCTGTCACACCCATTGTCTTGGCATTGACCAATATGACTGGAAACTCAATTATTTCAACTTTACCCTCCAGATCAAGCACCAGAAAAAAATCAACGTCCTGAATTCGCATATGGTTTGACCTAGCAACATCTACCTGAAGCTCCCATGGAGGATATCATGATTGAACTTCTTTATGTGGAGTGGATCATCCATCTAGACAAGACAATAAATATCTAAATTCGGCTGCGAAACTTCAGCTGGGAAATCAAGTCAAAACCATCAGAACACACAACATAACACGAGTCTGATCAACAGTGAAAGATGGTTGTACATTCGTATCCTTTTCTAGAATTCTAACATTTCCTATTTTGTTCAAATGTGTTACAAATTTTCCACTCTTAGAATTAAAATGACATTTCGATAATCCTACCCTTCAATTCTCAAATTATGGAGTTCCTAATCAAAATTCAACTAGTAGACAGCTTAACACACAGGAAAAGCGAGCAAAAGCTCTGTGAGGAATATCGTCGAACACGTGGTGTACAGCACCAAACTAGCAACTTAGCACCCACCGTCAAGAAGGATCTTCAATCATTTCAGAAAATGGAAGCAAAGAAAACAAAAAAGCGTTCGAAAAACGCGAACACAGCAACTCAGATCCGGAATTGAAAAATACCATTGTGCACTTGCCCTGTGTGAAATACAAACACGTGGGCCTCCAACGATTATCCGCCACATCGGGGAATTCAGAGGGAGGTGAAGAAGATGGTTCGTGGGATATGGGGAGAGCTGAATGGCATCGGAGATCGAAAGGTGTGCGAGAAGAACAAATTGAGGAAGAGAGAGACAACGGAACCAGAGAATGGCATGGGATTGAGTAGATTGGTGAAAGCTTAAGCAGGGGAGCTCTCAGAAACATTGGATTGAAATGAACGGAAGTGAGCGGTTGTTGTACAGTGTACACTCCGACGGTCGACCGGAGCCGGGGAAGACGACGGACGTTGGAGTGGTCGAATTCTGAGCAGCAACAATATATTTTTCAGAAGATTATTAAAAATCATTTTAGTTTACATTTTTATTTTCATTTATCGATTGCTTAAATTTAAACTAAAAAAAAAAAAAAATGAATTAAATTACAAGTTTAATCTAGGCGTTGCCGTTGGGAGAGGGGAGTTGGGTGTGAAATGTGGCCTTTTGGAACCACTCCTATTAAGAAGTTGTTTTGGCCTCTCTTAATTAAATCGGGATCATTATGGATGGTGTGATTGGAGGAGTATGTTTTGTGTGGGCGGTCTTTGTGGATTGTTCGGAGTGAGGTGGAGAGATCTTGGTGCTTGAGGGCTATCTTGCGAGAGATAGATTCAAGCATCTAGTTCATTTGATGATCGACGATGGACGGTCTTATTTTGTTCGGTGGGATGTTTGGCTGTCGGGGGGCGCGATTTTGGATTCATGTAGGTCTACGGTGGTTTATTATGCAGAGAGTAGTTTGAAGGCGTGGTTGTCAGAGTTCATGGATGGTGAGGGAGGTTAAAGGTGGTCGACAGTGTCTTGCGAGCTGCTTGAGATCTGGGGTCTTATTCAGGCCCCGGGACTTAGGGTGAGGGAGGAGGATTATTGGGTTTGAGTGTCGGATGCTAGTGATCGGTTTTCTATCGCTAGTGCGTGGGAGAGTTTGCGTCCTCGACATCCTAGGGTGTCTTAGGCTGGTATTTTATGGGCGGAGTGGTATTCCGCGTCACTTCTTCTGTGTGTGGTTAGCTATGAGGGACAGGTTGGGTACGGGGGATTGGTTGAGGAGTTGGGGTGTGGTGGGGGTGTCTTCTGTGTGGGGAGGTGTGGAGTCGCGGGATCATTTATTTTTCGAGTGTGGGTTTAGGAAAGAGGTGTGGTCTGGGGTGTTTGCGTCAGTTGGGTTTGTCTCATCGGGTGACGGGTTGGGATGTAGAGTTGAGTTGGTTGTGTCGAGCGGGGTTGGGTAAGGGGGTGCGTAGTAAGTTGTTCCGTGTTTTCTGGTGTACTTCCTTATTACTACATCTGGCAGGGAGCGTAATCGGTGGTTACATGGAGGTCGACGAGGTCGCGGTGTTGCTATGATTCACTTATAATCTCTTCAGTTTGTGCTCGCGTTGTCCTGGCGGGTTTAATATTTTTTGACTCTATATCAATGTGTGCAGGATTCTTATTTTTTTTTGGAACTTTACATTGTTCTTTGTTTGCTTGTCCTAATAGTGGGTTTTTGGGTTCTTTCTTTTTCTTTTCTCTAGCTTTCTCCTTGGTGGTTTGCGAGTTTGTGTTTATGTGTTGGTTTTGTTCTGGTATTATCTTGTTGGCTTTGTTTTGGTTTTGTTTCCTTATCTTTGCTTGTGCTTTGTTGTTTTGATGCCTTGATCCTGAGCTGTGGGTTCCCCTTTGTGGTATAATAATATCGCCTATTCTAAAAAAAAGAAAATGAGTCAATTTATTTACAAATATAGTAAAATATGATTGTCTATCACGATCTATATTGAAAAATATTTACAACAGTTTTACCATTTAAAATAATTATCTAAGTCTTTGAGTTATGTTTGTATCTATTTAGCCTTTAAATTTTAAATTTTATTTTTAATAGGCACTAAGTTTTCATTTTTATTTTTAGTACTTCCAAAACTTCCATAGACTCTAAATTTTAAAACAATTAATTGATCTATTAGATATAATTTTGAATATCATGTCTAATGCAACGGAAAAAAATCGATTTTGTATATAGTAAATTCGTAAATTAAAAAAAAAATTGAGGATCATATCTATAATTTTGATATGGACCAACTAGTACAAATAAACTTCAAAGTTTAGGGATTAAATGTGTAATTTAACCAAAACAAAATTTGTAAATTTCAAATCTGAATTTTTTGTGATGTCTAAATTATATTTAAAAAAATGAGTATAATAAAGGTAGGTATGGGATGGGTTATTTAGATTTGTAAGGGGTTTTGAAAGTTAATTAGGGAAAATGGGAAGTTTGAAATTTATTTAGGGGAAAGGGAGACTTTTTTTGTCCCCATCCGAATGCGTCTCTTCAAGAGACGCATTCGACAATATTTTATTTTATTTTTTTCCCGTAATGAATAATATTTTATTAATTTTTTTCGCACTGAATGTATCTCTTGAAGAGACGCATTCATTAAAAAAAGGATGCGTTTCTTGAAGAGATGCATCCCTAAAAAAATAATAAAATAATAAAATATTTTTGCTATCATTTTTTTCATTCTTTTAACAACCCGAAACCTAACTCTTTCATTACTTATGCTTTTTTACAATTAATAAGATTTCATTTGTTTAGTTCTAAATCATTCTTATCTAAAATCAACAATCTCACTAATCTCGTTTTTTATTTTGATAGTAATGTTATTAGTTTTTTAATCGTATAAACAATAATGTTATTTTGAGATTAAGAAATTTTTGTGATTGATTCGATATACTCAATATTAATTTTTAATTTCAAATTATTGTTTTTATTTAAAGCTGTTAGATACCTTTGCAAAAATATAGATATTAACTTTTGACTATTGTATAATATTCAAAGTTCTTTGGATGTGTTGTAGACTGCAAGTGCATTTTCGTGTTTGAATTTCATTAATAAATTTAATTATATGTACAATTTTCTTTATTCACGACTAGAAGAAGATCCTCTATTACGCCTAGATCGATCATATTGAGTCACATAGTGTCCACGATCGTCACGACCTTTTACACTTGATGGTTGGCTTTCCTCTGTAAAGTGTATACCCTCACCACGATGTCGGTATGTCACATATTGGTCATGGACATCTGGTTGGACATGTGAAGTTTGTCCTTCTTCCATATTTAGTGTACTGAGGGTTGTTGGAAAAATTTAAATGTTGAGGGAGAGGACATCATGGAAGTATGTGTAAAATGTTTGAGTGGGGTTGTTGGATATTCATTCTGAACATTAGGTCGAATAGGAACATCTTGATGTCTTGCTGGATCACCTTGTTCTTCCATTAGAACATCACCATCGAAATATCGCACTCGATATATAGAGGTGAGTCTACGCAAGGCTCTTTTAGCCGATAATGTCAAATTTGGAAGCTCGGCCTGAAAAAGAATTGAATAACAAGTTAGTGACTTTAAAATTTATTTTGGTGTGCAATGAAGAAATAAAATCAAACAATCCTAGTAAACAATAAACTCATACCAACAAGTGATAGGATGCTCATACTTTCGTTATGTATCGCCTACTCATAGTGGAATACCATTCAATAAATCCAGGCTCAGTATCTACACCGCTGTTAATAGGAGGTCCATTAACAATCAAACTTTGACGATTTTCCCAGATTGAAATTTAAGGAGCCAAATATGCAATTCAGTCTCGTTCACGCCTACCCCTTAGGTCGTGTGAATGGAGTTGGGCGTCTGTATTCCAAGGTTGAGGAATTTGTTGCAACATCCCAAATTGATGCAACACACGATCTGGGTGATGTCACTCCACAACGAAAAAGCATATGAGTGGACATCTGGATGTCCATATCTCATTACCATCGAGACAGTATGACGACAATAGTTGGATAAGATGATTATATGGCTCCCAAATAATCTATATGCATATGTGTCAAAAAAATGAATTAACCAAAAGATTGTAACATTATGAATATATGATATATGAATTAATAAAATATTACCTGGTTAGGCATATGTATATCGAGTATGTGCCTATACTGTACTAGAACATGCGTAGGTGCTCTAATTACATAATAGTTGTCATTCCATCTACAACAATCAGAAGTTGAATTTTAGCTATTAGTATTTCATAATGAACACAACAATAATGAGGTAAATATGCTTACCTTACTGCAAGTGGTCTGTCACCTAAGTTATTCTCGTATCTATGGAGTCGTCGAGGCGCTAAAAGAGGAAATCTATCTCATGCCCAAATTTGTAGCAATAAAAGTAGGCCTGCAATGTCTTTTCCATCTATAACTACACCCTTGTGTAGTTTCCCATACAACCATGCAAGACATTCAGCGTCCCAATTGTAAATCCCGGCAACATCAAAATCCACCAAGAGAGGAAGATACATCAGGTGCACTCTGCTGTTGGATTTGTCAGAAAATACCAATCCTCCAATCAACGTGAAAATATATGCTCGAGTATATCGTTGTAGGTCCTCCTCATCTGCATGGTCTGGTAGATGGGCGAAGTTTTTAAAATGATCAGCTAACCATGGCAGACTTAGACGACCTCCCTTAAGAACGGCGTCATTCGTGGTTACGCCTAAAAGAAGGGCACAAAGTTGTTCCCAATCATAATTTAGAGACTTGATTAATGGTCTTCCATTAATCGGGAGTTCAAATTGGATGGCTACATCTTGAAGTGTAATTGTACACTCTCCATGCAACATGTGGTAATTGTGTGTCTCCTGCCACCCCAACGTTCCTACTAATGTAATTATTAGTTGCCAGTCTAGTTGTATAAATTTTTTATACAAGAGACTCCGTAGAATTCTGCAGCTCATAGATAGTTCAATATATGAGGGTCTGGGTTCTCGTGCCTGCGTATAACACATCTCTTCGGCCAATAATGCATTGCATCGATATGCTCGTCTTCCCAAATCAACATTGGTTCTTGGTTGCACTGTAAGTACTAAAACCGAATCTTGTATGGCCTTGTGGTAACATTCCTCAACCATCTGTCCATAAAAACTTTGGAGTATACAAACAGATAGACGTGACCATTTGCATCAACTGAGGTAGCTATTAACAATGTTCCTTCATACTTCCCATACAAATGGGTTCCATCAATTTGAAGTAGCGGCCTGCAATGCTTGAAACCCTCAGTAACAGGTCCAAACGACCAAAACATGCTACTGAACATTACAATCCTTTCATCACAATCCACCTCATTTAACCTCCAATGGACGACTATACCGGGATTTGTGATTTGTAAGATATTCATCCATTTAGGCAGCAAATTGTATGATTCGACCTAATCTTCGAATATCTTCGCAATTGTCTTTCTTCTTTTGTCCCACACTTTCTAGTAACTGACTGAATAACCATACTTTTTCAAGACAATATCTTGTAATGTTTTGATGTCACTAACGGATTTTTTTCACTATGTTGCTTACCTCAGATGCAATTAGATCTGAGTCTAATTGATTGTGATCCTGATTTGGTCTTGCATACACACAAGAATGCGGGCCATTGTACTGGGTAATTTCAAATTTACCGTGTTTTTTTATGGCAAATAGCGCGAAGTCTCTACGTGCACCCATTGCCATATCTTTTACACCTAACATCCCATGTTGTTTTCTTCGACTCAATGACTTCAAAATTTTGATGTCGAATGATTGAATAGTTTTTTTTTCAATTTAGAATTGAATATCATCCCCTTAAGCAGTGAATCAGACCCCATATTATTGTCTTCCCCCGTTGTCGAATCGGGTTCAATGGTTATCTCGTTCAAGTCTATCTCAGTAAATGTTTCGGGGACTTCACGTACGCCATAAAATTGACTAGGTAGTTAATCTAGATCGATATCATCATCGTCTATTTCAACTTCTTTGTCGTTTGTGGCAATAGTTGGATCACAATGCTCATCCTCCACATCGTGACTTTTCAACTTAACAGTAGTTTCAACTTCTTCTCTTGTTGAGGCTGGACTTGGGACACTGGGTTGGGATATATACAATTCAACTCTATTTGAAGGTATGAAGCGTTGCTCATCATGAACTGTACATTAGTCTCACTTCGTAATGAGACGAGGATATAGAAAGTAGATCCCGCTACATAACTACCATATCTAAATATTACCTCTACCCCATCATCTCTATTTATGGATAATGCATCACATAATCCATTGATTAATGTGTTGAAGTCAACTTGACGATGCATGTTTATATGAAGAGATGGTTGCCTATCATATTCTATTCCGTTTGACCCATTAACAATGTTTCCGTGCATATAACATAAAAGTCCCACAACGTCCATCGTAGTTTGACAAATGCAATATGATATTTATCATAATATTTGTAAATATATATTAGGCCAATTATATTAATGTGTTATTACTATTTTTTTAAATATGTAAATAAAGGAATATTTTTTTAAAAAAATATCTACCTTCAAACAAAATAATAATAAAAAGTAGTTACAAAATCATGATAAATATTGTTACTAAAAACATGCATCATCATTTGACCATAAATCAATGATAAATATTCTTTTATATTGACATGAATCTTGTTCTTTAATCATCATAAAATTTACAATATTAAGGTGAATAATCCAAAATAAATTGACTAGATAAACAGTAAACATAACAACAACAACACAATATTACTAACAATAACATTAACATTAATATTCAAACATTCAATACTCAATAATCAATACATCATTCCAAATAATAGTAAATAAGTATATACATACCCTTTGAATCATTTGACTTAGTTTTCTCAGAATAATAGCCATTGTAAAAAAAAAAAAAAAAAAATCAATACAAAATTATGGATATTTTACATTTTTGTTTCATTTCAGAAATAAAACGTCCAATTAACCGACTGTAAAATAAATTCTCCAATTATCCACTATAAAATTAAGTCTCCAATTAATGCTCTATAAAATAAATTCTCTAATTAATCCATTATAAAATAAAACATTTTAGTTTAAATCCAATATCACTATTAACTTTAAATTCTTTCTTTAATTCGTTTTAGTTTTTTTTTTTCTTTTCTCTACAAAATAAAGTAATATCAATATTTTTTTCCATTAGGAACATATTCTTAATTTTACATTAAAAACTATTAATAAATTTAAAGATTTTGCCAAAATGAAAAAAGATTTAAATATAAATTTTACATTTAAAAAGATTTATTTTTTTTCATTAAGAACATATTTAAATACCTATTTTTAGATTTTGTTAAAATTTTCTTTTGAACGTGAATTAAAGATAATTTTTTATTTTTAAAAATTTATGTTAGATTATTTTTACTAAAAGTATGGATAAAGTGTGATTTTTTTTTTTTTTTTTTTTTTTGTTAAAAAATCTCTCAACTTTACATGTGGTGATGCTAAAAAATGCAGAAAATGTGGTTTTTATTATTTCTTTTGCACTATTCATATAGTGTGGTGCTCATAAATTAGAGAAAAAATAAATGATTAATTATTTTCAAATGTAAAATTTTTCTATTTCACAAGCTCAATCATTTCAATATATAAAAATAATAATAATACCATGTCATGACTGTCATTAATAAAAGTCTAGAATCATTTAGAAGTCTCGTAACATATTTTTAATTAAATTTAGCCTTAACCCGGAATATATATAACTCAATAGTAATCACATGTAATTCTTCCCTTATGATATTCTATGAAATTAAACAAATAAAACAATTATGAGAATCAATACAAAAGAAATTAACCTACTGTAAAAAATATATCACCTTATTAAAAGAAAAATATTGCACCTTACAAAAAAAAAAAAATTGAATCATGGTTTGTAAAACTTTTCTTCAATATAATATCCACTGTAAATAAAATAAACATTAAAAAAATCAGTAAAGGTTATCAAAAACTTTTTTTTTTTTTGTTGAATTTAACTTACCAAATAAAATACTACGCTGAAACAAATTAATAATATGAAGGTGGAAATGAAGGTAGAAGATGATCGGTATTTGAAAATAAAGGAAGAAGGTGGAAGAAATGAAGGGAATTTTCGGGTGTTTGTTGTATGTAAAGGAATATGAAGAAAGATGAAAATTTGTTAACTGTAAAGGAAGATGAAATTTTCTTTTGGGTGAAGATGAAATGAAAATTCAGTGACGAAAGGGAAGATGTATTCAATTTGAGTGAAGATGAAAAAATGAAGGAGAAGATGGACTATTTTAAGGCGGAGTAAGGTGGAAGAAGATAAAATTGGGGTCTGAATGCGTCGGTTGAACAGACGCATTCTGACAAATTTGTTTTTTAATGCGCGAAAAAAATAATAAAATAATCCGGAATGCGTCTCTTTAAGTGACACATTCGGGAAAAGATGCGTTTGGATAAGGACAAAAAATTCACCCTTTTCCCTTAAATAAGTTCAAATCACCCATTTTTCCTAATTAAATTAGAAAATCACCCCAAAAATCTAATTAACCCAGAGCTAAGACATCAACAATTATCTATATACAGCACCTCGTCATTGTTTATGATTCTACACTTACCATGTATTTGTGATTTCATCAATAACAAAAATTACAAACTAGATAAGGGTAAAACAAAAGATTTGAAAGTCTGTGGTCATGTGCATATCATGTGAGTTTCCATAAATTTTATTATTAACCGATTTTTCCTTTTTCCAAAACCAAACTCTAAAACTTGTCATACACTTCCATTCCCTTTTTGTCTATGAGGACATAGGCCATCCTCACCTTCAAGTGGGCTCGATGGGCCCAAATCAGATAAGCCCACTCAAATTCAGCCCATGTGGGATTTGGGCGGGCTGGAGCGGCCCAAACCTTGCCAAGAAGACTGCACTTGTTACTTTCCAACCATCCTTTCCATTTCATGGTCCCCTAAAAATGAGTTGAGAGCACCCGGTGGATTGATCGATTGGAAGGGCTTAAATGTCAAATAGAAAATAATACTATTATGATATTATTATTATATAATTTAACTTTCATTCCTATACTTTGATAATGGTGTTAATTTCATCTGGAAATGATTTAACGTTTCAATTTAGTCGTTATATTTTAATTTGTTAATCTTTATAGTATCTATAATGTTAAATATAA
>NW_028326087.1:0-38278 GCF_027475165.1 Benincasa hispida | reverse complement strand
TCCATTTGGACCATAATCAGTAAGTCGATCCTTCACCGGTCATTCGTCTTTACAACTAGGTCAAAATTACCGTTTTACCCATATAAATACATCTTGCACCTTAAGCTCCCACTGACCCTCTATTGAACAACTAATTTAACCAATTTTAATATGAATTCAAACATTATTCTAAACATACATCCAATGCATAATTAAATTAATTTAAACAGCAAAAATGTAACCAATTTTGGCACAATAAAACAAAATTAATTAATTAAATTAATCTAACTTTTATATCAATTTAATTAATTAATCATAAAATTAACAACAAAACAAAATAGGTAAAAAAAACCAACCCTTCAGCAGCCTCCTTCTCACGTGTGTCGCCAGGGTCCATCACATACTTAGAGAGCAGCGTCGCGACGCTGAGGAGCAGCGTCACAACGTTATGAATCAGTTTGCATATCGCCTCGCCTCACATCGTTGCAATGCTACGATTGCAGCGTTGCGACGCTGAAAGGCAGAATGCCTCTATTTTTTGTCTTTTCTGCTCCAAACTTGCCCTGAACACCTCCGTTTTTCCCAATCTCTTCAGCAACATTTGCTCTTTCTATTGACAAGGACTTACAGACTCAAAGCCAAAAATAAATTACCAAAAGATACAACGAGTCCTTACATTTTAATCACATTAAAAGTAATCTAACTGCCAAAATTAAGAACATCTAATCTTGCAAACCGTCATTCAAAATGCAGATTTAAAAACTCACCTCTAAATTTATTTTTGTTTAAAAAATACGAAGAACGAAGATGCAATAAATAGGCTCTGATACCAATTGTAAGGATTGAATCCCTTGCAAAAGCGTGTGAACACTTGCATCTCGAAAATCGATTTTTGAAGAAACAAAAACAGTGTTCTAAAATAGAACATATGAAGGATAAACATATGAAATAACATGCTTTGAAGAAGGGAAACTAAAAGAGAACCATTCTTACCTTTGAAGATTTTCGAGCTCCTAAAAAAATCTTCTCGATCTTGCCACAAACTTTTTCTCGATTGAACTTGAACACAACTACGAGAATAACCTTGTTATTCTCAAGGATTCCAATAGAAGGATAGGTGGTATACAACTAATTGAAAGAGGAAAAGTTACAGAGAATTTTATTAGAGAGTAAAGAGAGGATTTGTGTTTTGGTGGCTAGGGAAATCAATTCTTCCTCTAAAAGGGCCATAAGGAAGAATTTATATGGAGAAGGGTTAACGCTTTCTCCAAGTAACCCTTCTTCAAGTCTTTCCCAATTTATCATTGTGTTCAATTAATTAAATAACATTTATTTAGTTAATTAGCACGTTAATTAAATATCCATCTATACATTAAATCCAATTTAACGTATATATTAAATAACATAAATAAACATCGTATGTTTATATGCATCACCTCTTTATTAATTTAACTAACTAATTCTTTATGAATCTAACTCACTTTAATTAAATATTTGAATCTCATTCAAATATTTCTCTCTAATTTAATTTAAATTATAGATCACATTCATAATCATTACATATTATTCACATTAATATATAATTTCCTCAAATTGATTTGAACAATCCAAATCATTCCTCTTTAATATCCTTTAGTGAGATAACAAGGGAACCTGGTGGACCTGCAGATTAAAAGCTCCAAGGATATGAGATTAATTGGCTAAACTCATTAACTAAATTAATCAATATTCGTTAACTGTGGGTACACTGCACTCTTTTCACTACAGATATATTTTTTGTGTCCACGGATATAAACTAACAACAACATTAGTCCTTCACGAGTGTCCATAACATCAACTGGGTCAAATTATCGTTTTACCCTTGGGTTACCTTTGTATCCTTAAGTATCAGTGCTTCTCTAATGAACAACCTATTTATGGTCCAACCAATAAACAGAAACTCCTCTCGGACAAATGAGAGGATAGAACCCTTTGTTCAAGTCCCAGAGCACCACTTGAGGGAACACTCATCTACTTACCCTTAAGTTGAGAAAGAGTGAATTTCATCTTGTATTATTATGTTCTCAGCTCCTCACTCGGTCTCTTCCTCAAAATGGTAGGCTTATTTAGTCGACAAACTAGTCACTATCACCCATACAAATCAAAGAAAAATACCTCGTGAACAGGAGTTCATAATACACTCAGGATTAAGACTAAGTTGCCTAGGTCATCCAATTGAAAAAGAAACCAAACTGGTTAACGGCGTTACATCCAGTGGTTATTATGGTCCAATCTTATGCAAACTCATTGCATAGGATTCCTCCACTCGCATGTCACCTACATGAACATGTTGAGTCATTGTGTTTGTATCAAATACAAAATGGGTCGTATCCATAGTATCACCAGAATAAGGTACCTTGCCTTATTACTATACTATATTCCCTTTAGGCTCTTTCTTGAACATCGATCCTTATATGTCTCCACATACAGTCCAGGACTCATAAGTCAACCTTGGATGTTAGTTGGATTTAGGGTAATCAAGATAAAAAAATAATACAAAAATATCAATAACATTTGTTGAATTAACACTGATAACCTGTTATTGATGACAGTCAATTGATAACATCTACTATCTACCAGCTTTAGGGCATAAAACCTAACAATAAGTGCATCTTTAACCTTCCTACCGAACAGAGCACGTGAATAAGGCTATTATATGTACACAAAAGACTCCGTAACTAAGCACTTTTGCTTCATTTCTTGTAAAGGAAAGTATCCAAGTAGCCCCAACATCCAAAAGCATGAATATATATATTATAACTACATACATTAAACTCAAAGTTTTTAATTTCTCTAAGCCTGTCGAAAACCTTTTTGAACTCAACCTCATGTCTGATTTCTTGAGAGCAACCAATATCTCATTACAAGCAAGTGCATTAGGTAAATAAACACAACTAGTTGTAGTAGAACCTTAACGTCAGTCATTATTAAAAGCATGGAACAACAACAATACCTTCTTGTCTTCCACTTGGTTTTTCCCGAGCACAGCGATGAGAACATAGTTGTTGTGTTGAGTTCCAAGCTAGTTCCCTAGTGTTCCATATGGTCTAAAATTTCAAGGACAGTGTCAAATTTTCTATCCCTGATAAAAGCTCTGAAAGTTAAAGAAACACATCCAAATAAAAATATTGAGTTTGCTAAAAGAACAAATCCGACCACAACACAAAAACCACTTGAAGACAGAAGAATCCTCATCCAACCACCTTACATTTCAAAAGTAAAACGTAAAAATTTTCACATTAATTTTGCATATTTCAAAATTAAAATTTCCAAAATTTTTAAAAGAGTAAAGGATCTATATGTTCCAACAGTTAAATCTGGCTTGTGGACTATGAATCAATGAGAGAGAGAGAAAGAAGAATAAGAGATATCGGAAGGTCAAGCGACGCAGAACTACTAGTCCATGGGTTAGAGAGACAGCTCAATAGGAGGGAAGGCTCGCTGGCAACACTAGATGGTGGACGGTGAGGCGATCAGAGCAAGGGTCATGACCAACAAACGTGCAGTTGAGGAAGCATTGTGGGTGTTGGTCAACAGCACTAATGGCGGCAGATATGACTCGAAAAATGACTGGTTGGGAAAACTAAAGCGTGCAACAGCTAAAGGCTTGGACGAAGAAGAACAAGAAGATGATTGGATGGGGAGTTGTGCAACGTGCAAAAGCAAGGAAGAGGATTTGATTTTGTTTTCTTTTTCTTTTACTATATTTTATTCTTTATTTAGGAAAGCGGAAAACAAAATTTTAGAGGGAAATGAAAATGGGAAGGGAGAAACAAAAAAATGAAAATTAAAAAAAATTATTTGGGATTTAAAAGAGCGAGTCACCTATAATGTCGGTTTTAAACTGACGTTATAGGTACATTTACAATGTCAGTTTAAAACCGACATTAAAGATCCACTATCTTTTTTTTATTTTTTAAGAAACCGACATTTTACATCCGTTTTTAGTTTTTTCAACCTACATCAAAGCCCAGATTTCTTGTAGTGGCAAAATGGGTACTAGTGCTAAAGAATATAATTAGATGTGGTAGTCTCCATTTTCTAATTGGTTATCCAAATTGGTTAATTTGGACAAATGTAAGGTCTGTTTAGATTAACTTTCTAAGTGTTTAAATAAGTATTTATAAGTACAAAAAAAATATTTATAAACATTTAGAAAATCAATCCAAACAGACCATAAGCCTTTAGTTCATGTAGCATTATAAAGAAAATGAGGTATTTCTTTTTTCTAAAAATTAAAAAAATAATTAAAAAAAAACAAGGTGAAGGTAAACATCAAATGTTTTACCTTATATTGAAATTAGTCAAGTCTAACTTTAAATGAATCTATAATTGTCAAAGTAAATTTAGATTAGTGATAATTGACATGTATTCTCTCTTGAGAGTGGATACTCAATCCTCCATCCTGTAATTATTGTAATAAAAAAACAGAGTTTTTTTCTTTTTATACACAAAAGATCATTTATACACCATATATTTTTTAAATGTCCTAGATTTGAGTTATTTCTAGAAACTTCAAATATATATCAAATATATTTTATTATATATATTAACTATATCTTGTTTTCTCGTTCAAAATTTCTTGTCGATTATTGTCTTCACAATGAATACCATTTTGGGAAGTTCATAACCACGAGAAGTAAATTGAACTAGAGTTTTGTGTAAAATAATCCTGTAAGAGAAATGAGAGTTTAGACAATTATATAATTAGCCTATTTATTTAAGTTATCTTATAAAAGAATTATATATATAATTGTTGATTAAGTAAAAAGCTCTCGAATGAACAGCACTAATATGGAAATGAACCAAATGGAGAAAGTAAGGCCCATCAATCTTTAGTTCTCTTGGGTAAAATGATAGTTGCCAGTTGGGGCTGGGTGGGTGTCCAAGTCCATTCCTTTTTAGTAGATTATAGAGAGATCATATTTCAAGTTATACATTTTGTATGCATTTAACCTAGTTTTAAAAAATATTCAACAACAACAACAATAAATTAAAACGATTTTCGTTTATAAAAAAAATGTAGTCTAGATTCTACTCTCTAGTGTGTCGCATTTTCATGCATCTCCTTCAATTACAAAGAAAAAAATATTAAAAAATATATATTTTTAAGAAAATAAAAGCTTCCTACGTAATATCTTTTTCCTTTACTAAACATTTAAATTCCTAAATTCTAAAAAAAAAAATAATATAAATCGTTAAAATTACTTTTGTAGATTTTCAAATTTTTTTTAAAAAAATACTCTTAAAAAGTAAGTAATAAAACAAATAAATTGATTAGTAAAAGTAAAATTTATAAACTTAATTTTAAAGAAATCAAATGATTATCAAATGAGTCAAACAATTAGTTCAAGTTCAAAGTTAACGTTAAAAGAAACAAATTTGCAATAAGAAAAGCATATGTTGAATGAGAAGTTTTGGCTTATCATAAGTTGTAAGTCATCACAATGAATGTCCAAGTCCATTATGATAATTATAAATCAGACTGGACCAAGTAATTAAAGTCGTTCGGATCCAACTCAATTCAAGTTCATGAAGGAAATTTGGGCTACATGATAGATTAGGTTCAAACCCAACTTTAGCCCAAGTTCAATATTTGGGCCCAAAAGCAGTTGAGCTCAAGTCCATATAAGACCCTATAGATTGAGACCTTACCCCTTCATTTTGGGGAAGATGGAAAGCTTTGAAGACTAAAGCTTTGAACCTCTCAAGACTTAAGCTTCTCAAGATTTGAAGATGGAAGATCTCAAGTTGAAGAACCGAAGAATGAAACTAGGGAAAAATAACTTTTTGGTCCTCGAATTTTTAAGAATAGCTGTGTTTGGTCCCTAATGTTTCAAATTAGCTTAATCATTGAGTTTTCAAGAATAAGGTCCCACAACTTTATTATATTTACACATATAATCAATTAAAAATATGATGTGGCAAGATGACTTGAAAAAAAAAATTATATTTTTTAATCTTACCCACTTCTCTCTCTCCTCTCTCTTTCCTCTTTCTTTTTCTTCTTCTCTCTTTCTCTCTTCTCCATCTCCATGTCTCTTTGTCGATCATTTCTTCGGTGGAGGAAGATGATAAAATTTGTTAACTTCTCTCTCTCATCTTTCTTCCTTTTCTTTTTTTCTCTCTTCTCTCCATCTCCATTAACTAGCGGGAAGACTGCGGTGCGGCTAATTGATTTTTTTTATTTTTTTATCTTTTTTTTTTCACTCTAATCTTATTTCTATATTTTTGTTTAGATTCAACCCATTTGGATTAACCGCCATTTGAAGTTAAGAAAGTTTTAGACATAATGATTTAAATGTATTAGAAATTTTATGTTTGGAATATAACTGAAAATGAAAATGAATTTAGAAAGTTTGCTAGTATAAGTTAGATAAGAGAAAGAAGGGAGAGAAGTGAACATATTTTATCATCTTTTTCAATTGAAAAAAAGACAAATAGATTAGACATGGAGATGGACAATAGAGAAAGAGAAGAGAGAAGTGGGAAAGATTAGAAAATATATAATTTTTCCAAGTCATCTTGTCACATCATATTTTTAATTAACTATATGTTTAAATTTAACAAATTTATTAGTTGAGTGACCTTTTAAATCTATTCTTGAAAACCAAGGGATTAAAATAGCCAATTTGATATATTGGGAACCAAATGCGCCTATTCTTAAAAACTTATGGATCAAAAAGGTATTTTTCGCATGAAACTATTAGAAGATTCAAAGGCCAAAAGACTTCAACAAATTGATTATCTTTTCACAACTTATAAGCTAGAGATTCAGTCTCCTTAAACTCAATAAAAAGCTCACAAGTCGATCAACAAGCTAAAGGATGATCCAAGCATTATCAACAAGCAAGAGGCCGATTCAAGTCGATCAACAAGTCAGTTAATAGTATTATAATCAACAAGTCAGCTAAATAATCTCACAAATATTAATTATAATGATAATTAATTAACTACATATATAATTTATTAATGAATTAATAGTATTATTTCATCGGTTTTTTATGGTTTATTATATAATTAATTAATCAATCTAGATTAGTTGAATTCAAAATATTATAATTTAAAATTTAATATAATTTTCTAAGTTATTAATTTAATACTCATATAATAATTAATTTTAATAATATAAAATAAAAGAATAAATTTATGTATTAAAAGAAGAGAAAGAGTGAACATCAAGAAAACCCACACTTTTGATGGGTATCATCCATTGATATAAGGAATACATGTGAATAGCTTATTCTCATGCTTAAAGTTTCAAAACTTTACTGGATGTGTGTCTCACATCCATTCCCACCCCTTATTTCCATCCCAATTTCCTCAATCCAAACACCCCTAAATGTTTAACCTACGTGCACGATTTTCATGGAAAGTATTAGATCTCCTTGGAGCAATTCCTAGGTTTATATATTTTCATATATAGCAATTTTACTAAAAATTTGCAAATATGATAACTTTTTAAAGATCACATTATTAGTATTTTTGTTATTACTATTTTACCCTCATGTTAATCAAACTTTTAGGTGTAAACTTCAGAAAAAAACGTATTTGAGTTGAATTTATTAAGCTTTTTAAAAGAAATCAAATTTTTAGATATGAAATTGAATTTCTTAAACATGTTTGACAATCATTTGGTTTTTTATTTTTAAATATCAAACCTATAAACCTTCCTTCCACTTCTAAATTTCTTGATTTGTTATCTACTTTTTACTAATGTTTTAAAAAACCAAGCTAAATTTTGAAAATTAAAAAAACTAGGCTTATTTTGTAATCATTTAGGCCTCATTTAGTAATGATTTAGTTTTTGAGTTTTTGTGTTTGAGAGTTAAGTCTATAGACATTACTTCCACTTCCAAATTTCTTTTTTATGTATATACTTTTTACACGTGGTTTAAAAAACTAGGCCAAATTTTGAAAATAAAAAAAATATAGTTTTTGAAAATTTGTTTGTTTTTAGAATTTGACTAAGAATACAATCATTATACTTAAAAAGATGTAAATCGTGGCAAGAAATGAGGAGAAAATAGGCCTAAATTTAAAAACCAAAAACAAAAAATGAAATGGTTACCAAATGGAACCTTGTTTTTTTGTTTTTGTTTTGAAAATTATACTTACAAACACCCCTACCACATCTAAATTTATTGTTTTTATTTATTTTTCATCCATGTTTTCAAACATCAAGTCAAATTTTGAAAATTAAAAATGTATTTCTGTTTTTTAAATTTGACTAAGAATTCAACTCTTCTACTTAAAAAAAATGCAACAAATTATTCTGAAACTTTAGAAAGCTGTTGAAATAAGTAAAGCATCACTGTAGTACTAAAAAAAAAAAAAAAGAAGTGAATTTATCGTAGGATAATATTTGAATAGATGACTCAAAATTTGGCCCCAAAAGCGGAATATGTTCAACTTTTTCAAACTCAAGTTTTTTTTACCTTTTACATGAGTCATACCAATTACCAAAATACCACCGTGGAGTTTAAAATTATATATAGAGAGGGAATGAAAATACATTTCCAATCATTTTTCTTCTCCCACTCTGAAGAGATAGGGAGAGATAGATATAAAAAAGAACAAAAATAAATAAAAAGATAATTGTTTCAAAACAAGAATATAGATAAATATTTGGATTAAAATCTAATTTCATTAAAAACTCAATGCAATTATGGAAGTAACAAAGAAAATCATAAAAAGGAATTGAAAATCAAGGTTAGAAATTAAATTCCTTTAGTTTCCTGACATATCTGGAGATTGAGATTAGTACGACTCATCTCCTACTCAGTTCAATTCACTCCTATAAATAAATGCCCATCATTCATCTCCTATTCAGTTCAATTCACTCCGTTTCGATTTCTAGTTTTTTTGTGTGCAAGAAATAACGACAATAATGCATCTAGATCTTCCAAATTTAAAACAAATCTACATACCTCGAAGAAGAAGATCATCCAGAGCCAAAAAGAAAGAACAACCCAAGAATGAAACTGTCATTCCCCTGTCTATATTGGAGGTTGCAGATATTCTAATGGAGTTTTCACAAACTATTACTCATATTGAACCGAAAAAAGTTAACAAAACCCACAAAAGAAAGAAGCCAGCTTCGACGCCAACACCAATGACTAGGACTAAGAAACATAGGAAACAGAGGAAGAATAAGGCAAAACAGCGTAAGTATCTGACGATTCCTGAGATGTCGGCAACACTCAGAGATCGTATCGTGGAGATGGGTGGGTATGAAATTAGACTGGTGATTCAGAAACAACTTCAAGATACTGATTTAAACAAGAACCAAAGACGTTTATCCCTACCGATAAAGAAACTGTTATTTGATTTTGCAACATTGGAAGAGAGGAAGATGTTGAGTGAAGTGGAAAACCAAAACAAGAAAGGGATAAACGTGGTGATTTTAGATGATGTTCTTGAAGAAAGAATGATTTGTTTGAAGAAGTGGAAGATTGGAAATGGAGATGTGTACTGTTTGACGACACAGTGAAATTCGTTGGTGGAGGAAATGGGACTGAAAAGTGGAGAACATATTCAACTTTGGAACTTTAGAAAAGATGATGAATTTGAGGCTTATCGTCTTTGCTTCGCTATGGTTAAGTTAGTTCGTTGTTGATTTATTACGTATTTTGATGTAAGATAGGAAAGATTAGGGACTAAAACACATTATCAAGACTTAGCCGTAGAGACCAAAATAAATATTTTTTTAATAGTTTAGGGACCAAAACAGATATGTGAGGCAAAAACTTAAATGCATTCATTGATGTTCCTATCTTCTTCATTTCACAAATTGTTCAGTCACAAATTGGCAAATTCTTGTTACTTCCTTTTCTAAAATATTTTATGACTTTCTTTCTTTCTCTCTCTCTCTTTTTTTTTTTTTTGTGTCTTTCTGGTAAATTTTGAATTTCATCCTTTATCTATAAGATTGCCAATTTTAGCTCTAATTAACTTTGTTAAAAATATCATTTGATCTCAAACTTTAATGATAATAACAATTTAGTTTTTATACTTTCAAATTTATAACAATTTAGTCTCTAAACTTTAATAAATATAAATCTTGTCATTTTAGATTAGGATTTGTAACAATTTATTTTCTATCTTAAAAAAACTAAGATTAATGAAATTTCTTACCCATTTAGATTGATAAACTAATTAAGGGTCAAGTTTTGTTCATAAATTTTAAATACGAGTCTGCTTGGCAACCAATTTATTTTTTTGTTTTCTATTTTTATTCTTGTTTTTTTAAAAAAACAAGTTTGTTTGGTAAGTAATTGAATTTTTTGTTTTTACAATTTAAAAAATGGTTTGGAAATTGTGAAGTAATTATGAAAGCGAAAAAAATAGGAAATCTTTAATTTATAGGATATTTATAATACATAGTAGAATAAGAAAAAAAATCTAAAAATATATTATATCTTTAAAATATTTGCAAATATGGATGAGTTGACTAGTCAATTTTTGAATATTTTTTAATTTCCTAATCAAAAAATAAAAAAATAAAGGATATGGAAGAAAATAAAAAATAAAGGAAAGAAAATGAAAGGAAAAAGGAAGAAAATGAAAGAAACTAAAAAAAATAAAGGAAAGAAGCAAAGATCGGATAAAGAAAAGAATAAAATAAAATAAAAGAAAGTGAAGAAGCAAATACTGATGAAGAAAAGAAAGAAAATAAAAAGATTAAACAAAGAGAAGGTGTACATCAAATAAGATAAGGGAGAGCAAAATTAGAAATTAAAAAGAAATTCAAAGATTGACTAGTTAACTCATCCATATTTGCAAATATTTTAAAGATGTAATATATTTTTAGATTTTTTCTCTTATTCTACTATGTATTACAAATATCCTATAAATTAAAGACTTCTTTTTTTTTTCGCTTTCATAATTACTTCACAATTTCCAAACCATTTTTTAAATTGTAAAAACAAAAAATTCAATTAATTACCAAACAAACTTGTTTTTAAAAAAACCAAGAAATAAAATAGAAAACAAAAAAATAAATTAGTTGCCAAGCAGACCTGTATTTATAATTTATGAACAAAACTTGACCCTTAATTAGTTTATCAATCTAAATAGGTAAGAAATTTCATTAATCTTAGTTTTTGAAGACCGAAACTAAATTGTTACAAATCCTAATCTAAAATGACAAAATTGATATTTATGAAAGTTTAGAGACTAAATTGTTATAAATTTGAAAGTATAGAAACTAAATTGTTATTATCATCAATGTTTGAGATCAAATGGTATTTTTAACAAAGTTAATTAGAGCTAAAATTGACAACCTTATATAAAAGGATGAAATTCATAATTTCCCAAAAACTCAAAAAAAAGAAAAAAAAGTAATAAAATATTTCAGAAAAGTAAGTAACAAGAATACATTTAAGTTTTTATCTATTTTGGTCCCTAAACTTTGAATCTCGTTCTATTTTGGTCTCTAAACTTTCAGACATATTTGCTTTTAGTCCCTAAACTATTAAAAAAATGTTTATTTTGATCCCTACTAAGTCTTGATCATCAATTTTAGTCCATAATCTTTCCTATGATAAATTAGTAACGTACTAGCTTAACCACACGAAGCAAAGACAATAAGCCTCAAATTCATCATCTTCTGTGAAGCTCCAAAGTTGAATATGTTCTCCACTTTTCAATCCTATTTCCTCCCCAAAAAATTCCATTTAGTAGTCAAACAATATACATCTCCACTTCCAGTCTTCCACTTCTTCAAACAAATCATTCTTTCTTCAAGAACAACATCTAAAATCACCACCCTCATCTTTTCTTGTTTTGGTTTTCCACTTCGCTCAACAATTTTCTCTCATCCTCTGTTGCAAAATCAAACAACAATTTCTTTATCGGCAGAGATAAGTACCCATGGTTCTTATTTAAATCAATATCTTGAAGTTATTTTTGAATCACAAGTCTAATTTCATACCCACCTATCTCCACAATCAGATCTCTCATCGCCACCGACATCTCGAGAATCGTCAAATATTTACTCTATTTTGCCTTCTTCTTCCATTGTTTCCTATGTTTCTTTGTCCTAGTCATCGGTGTCGGCATCAAAACTGGTTTCTTTCTTTTGTGGGTTTTGTTTAATTTTTTCTGGTTAAATATGAGTAACAAATTGTGAAAACTCTATTATAATATCCGCAACCTCTAACATAGATATGGAAATGACAGTTTCAGTCATGGGTTGTTCTTTCTTTTCAGCAGTGGAAGGTCTTCTTCTCAAGGTATGTAGATTTGGTTTAATCTGGAAGATCTAGACGCATTACTGTGAGAGATATTATATTCTCTATTTTTAGATTGCAAGAGATATCTAAAGATTTTCCAATATGGTTCATTGGTTCAAATCTTATGTCTGCAACGTAAATAATTTCAAATCAAGTTGAAAAGTAGAAGCTGATTGTATATTTTCATATGTGTTCTGTACATTTTTAGAACAATTTCTTATATACAACCATGAAAGAAAATTGGTGCACCAAAGGATAAAACCACTTAAGGTAAAAAAATAAAATACATAAGGAAAGAGAATTAATTACTTTTGGTGTCTTTCCTTATAAGTGATGGCATATAATGGAAATTAATTTTTGGAGTAAAATTAATTTAGCATTTCTTCATGCAAGCATGGTGTTTTATTTTTGGAAGAAACTTATAGGATTCAAATGTTGACCCTTGTGTCGTGGATATACCATTGTCTTGAAAGCAAAACCGGCATGAACTCAGTGCTAAATCACCAAAAGTCAGTTGCTTTCTAAAGATAACACAACACCCTTCTCGAATGTGTACTCATCGTAGAAGGATTAAAATTGAATGAAAACTTTGTTCAAAATTAAATCATTTTTAATAAAGAGAAATATCATGCCAAACTCAAATCTCACCCTTGAAGACTAAAACAACCATGGTTCTTTTTATAAGAATCCAAGAAAAACATTTTTCTAAATTAAATGTAAAAAATCGTTTCAGATCTTAATTAAATACAAAAACATTTCATATCTAAATTAAATAGGGAAAAAAATTCATATCTAAATTAAATACAAAAAACCGTTTTCAAATTTAAATTAAATATGAAAATACATCTAGAAATATTTGGCTAATTTTATGACAAGTCATTCCAGCAAATGACTAATTAACTAGTCATTCCCATCAATCCCCCACGAATGATTGAGAATAAAAAACAATAAATAATTTATATGAGCAAATATAAGAGAATAAACTTAAACCTCAACATCTTTCAATTTGAACTAATGCATAGTGAAGTAGAGCAACAAGTTGATTAGAGAGAGTGAGTTACCTCTTGAATTTTCAATAACTATGGTTGAGACCCACAGAACACGTTTTACTCCTTTAATTCCCATCGATTCCGTGATAAGAGCGTGTTATTTAAGGCCATGCACATAGAATCTCAAATCAACGTGAAAACTCTAGAAAAATACCCTTAAAATTTTCCATAGTAGGCGGTCATACCTTCACAATCACATTAATTACTTCATCAAGTCTATCACAATAGACCGCTCAAAACTGAGCTATGACATATATAATCCATACCAGGAGACCAACTCCATCAAGCCTGTCAAAGACAAACCATTCAAAAACTGAGCTATGAAAATTATATCATTATCCATCAAGTCCATGCTAGGACCACCCAAAGGAAGGGCTATGGAATTTTTAAATATTTTAGTTTTGTCCATCAAGTCCGTACTAGGACCACCCAAATGAAAAGCTATGGACCACCAAGTCTATCGTAATAGACGACCTAGACGATCTAGATAAAGGGCCATGGACCATCAAGTCTATCACAATAGACAACTTAGATAAAGGGCTATGGACCACTATAATGGTTGGAGTCTCATACTTGTTAAAAATTCTGAAATTACTCTCCTTGTTATGTCTTTAGTGAGAGGATCTGCAAAATTCCTCTCAAACTTTACAATGAAATAATCCTACTTTCATAATTTGTTCACAGCTCCATGCCTAAAAGAATGGTACACAATGCAAATAGATAGGTACAATGCCCTCCCATAATGGTACATCTTTCAGTAGGCTTCTAAGCCACTCATACTGATGTCCCCCACAATGGTGCATCTCCTAGTTGGCTTTTAAGCCACTCATACTAATGTCCGGTACATCTCCACATAGGTTTTTAAGCCACTCATATTAATGTCCCCCACAATGGTGCATCTCCCAGTTGGCTTTTAAGCCACTCAAACTAATGTCCTACTAATTCCAGAGCAATAAATTCACGCTTCCATGGAGTAGCTTCTCTACCCAATAAGAACACATATCCTCTAGTAAAGCTTACTTCATCATTCTATGTTACTCAATTTGCATACACTACCATTCTAACAAAATATGCAATCACAACATACGAAGAGCAATTAAATGATCTTTATGCGTATATCTATTCATTTTCTCAGAACATATACAATAATAGGTTTAGTATAGTTCATAAAAAAACATAACACTTCTTATAATTTTTGCATATTCAGATCAAAACACACACCTTCCTTATTTTTCTTAGGACCCATACTAGTATCATAAGGTATTCTTACAGGAGCATTTTTCAATGTGTGATTAATATAAAGAAAAACCATTTTTTGTTTGCTTTATCTTAACACTAAGTATCACATCACCTTCACCTAAATCTTACATTTCAAATTGTGAGGATATAAAGAACTTAGTATCATTACTTACGTCTATGTTTGTACCAAAGATCGGTATATCACACCATTAGCTCAAATAAATTTGCATAAATACATGTATCAAAGGATATTTACAAATATTCACATAATTAGCTCAAATAACTTGAGTAAATGACTTCTTTATATCCATGTCATGTATTATATAAATACTATCAGAGCTTTATAATAGATATTTCAAATATTTTAGTCATATAAGAATATGCATCAAAATATTTGAAGATCCATTTAAACTTAAGTGGTTTATTTCCTTTAAAAAATTCTACTATATCCATGTTTAATTCATAATGTTTCTTCATAAGTTGCTAAATCACATAACAACAATAAACCATCAATCTTACTTTTATCTTTTCAAGATCCTAGACATGCGGACTTTTAATAAATTGAAATTATATATTATCCATGGTCATCTCCTTATTTACTAAATGTGATTATGATCTCCTTTTCTAACCAATGTGATACTTTGGTCGCATTTCCATCATTTCTCCCCTCGAACAAAGGATCACCAAGTCTCCCCTCAAATAGTAATTCATTTGTCAAACTCTTGTCTAGGCTAGCTCCTCTTCACTAGGACACACAGCCAATCTGACAGAGTTCAACTATAGATCATATCATGACATACTTTTGAGAATGCACAATCAACTTCTATTTTTCAACTTGATTTGAAATTATTTACGTTGCAGACATAAGATTTGAATCAATGAACCATATTGGCAAATCTTTAGATATTGAATATAATATCTCTCACGATTTCTTCCAGAAATAGATGAACAAATCTAGAACTTATTTTACTTTGAGATATTTAACCTTTTTCAATCTTATTAAATATTACTTCTCTCCTAATTTTAGATCAACCCTTACTTTAGGCAACAACACAAAATCAAATTCTAAGTCTAGACCTTGATGTCTTCCATCAAACAACACTTGATGTTGATGTTTTAAATTAGAGTACAGTGGATTTAAAGTGTACATACCAGACCACTGCCAATTGCTTCTTCTAAGGTCTTGGTCAATGAAACCATTTTAGACGTGATGTTGGGCCTAATTCATTTTGCATCAGAATATATCCGCGAGAATGATATTAAAATCACCCAACGATAGCTTCTTGATCGATGGACAACATTTCCAAGCAACATAGCGACTGGTTCTTCTGTAATTGCAGAACGTTGGCTTCATCTCGTAAACTGATTTCATTATAAATTGAAAGTGGAGATTCGTCGAGTTGGCTTCAGCCAAAAATAAATAAATAAGATTTGACCTGATCTGTCGTTTTTCTACTGCCTTTATAGACCAGACCTGCCGCTGGTCTTCCACCGCTGGCACCAGATCTATCGACGTGGGTAGCTTCACTCGTGGATCTCTCTTCCTGATCGATCTTCCACGGTACAAAATCTACCGCTCACCATAGTTTAGATCCAATTGCAATATCTCAGTTCCGCCGAGATCTCCGCCACTCATCGCCGTTCACCTCATTCAGATTCGTTTTCTCAATTTTCCATTAATTGAATATCAAGATGCCAACTCCTTCACAATTCGTTGTTTATCGACATTTGGTAGAAATTGAATTTTGCTTTTAAATTGTAGGATTCAAACATCCACCATTGTGCCATGGATATACCACTTCCTTGAAAGCAAAATCAGTGCATGCTAAATAGCCGGTGAAAACTTGGCTAAGAATTAAATCATTTCTAATAGAGAGGAATATCATGTCAAACTCAAATTTCACCTTGAAGGCTAAAACAACCACGGTTCTTTTTATAAGAATCCAACTAAAGCTTTTTCTAAATTAAATGTAGAAAATATTTCAGGTCTTAATTAATTATAAAAACGTTTCAGATCTTAGTTAAATACAAAAATGTTTTAGATATTAATTAAATACAAAAATGTTTCATATCTAAATTGAATAGGAAAACGTTTCATATCTAAATTAAAAATAGCAATCCATTTTCAAATTTAAATTTAATATGAAAATATATTTAGAAATCAAAAGTTAATTTTATGACAAGTCATTGGAATGAATTGAATTGAGTTGGGAGATGGGGGATAGGCATTTATTTATAGGAGTGAAATAGCATAGTCGAGCTAGGACTTCAGTCTTCAGATTATATCATTCCTAATCTTGATTTTCAATTCCTTTTACAGAAAGATGCAGCGGAAGAAAATAAGATAATTAAGCATTCTAATTTCTTAATTTTGACATCAAAATAAGCATGTTCATTAAGCATTCTAATTTCTTAATTTTGACATCAAAATAAGTATTCTAATTTCTTAATTTTGACATCAAAATAGGCATGTTCATAGGGTATTGAGAGGGTTTCAACACATACCTTTGAAGATCCTCTACAAACATGAATTTGAGCTGCAATCTTCTTCCATTAAAGTCGTGACCACCAAGAGATCTTCTCTACTATTCTTAGCCTTGAATTTAAGTGGTGAAACTCACAATTGGGTTGAATTTGTGAAGGTTTTGGTGTGGGTTTGAAGAGAGGGAAAACCGTTTCTGTAAAAACTAATTTTCAGCCTTGAAATTCTTTCGATCTCAAAATTGAAGGGTTTTATCATTATTTTTCATGCAGGCACTCAAGAGAACAGCTGATGCCACTTCAAATGCATGGAAGTAATGGGCAATGTGTGTGAATTTAGGAGAAACACCTTCTTATTTCACCAAAATGTTGAAAAGTCCACTACAAATTTTCAAAATTTCAATTTCCATTTTCAATCTTTAATTTTAATTAATTAAAAATTAATTAATTAAAATCAAAACCAATATTTCAATTTCTGAAATTGAAATAAAAATGAAAATTAATTTTGATTTAATTAATTAAAAAATTTTAATTAATTAAATAGTAATTTAATAATAAAAATTAAATTAATCACATACCTAATTTTAAACATGAATCATATTCATGTAATTAATATTTATATCAATATTTATATCAAATATAATTATATAATAATTCAATATAAACTCTCCAATGTCATTTAATTTCAATAAATTAAACATTAATTAATTATATCAAATATAATCATACAAACCATAATTTGAATTTGAACTATTCAAATTCAAACCACCTCGACATTTTCACTCTCCTCATTGTAGATATATTTGTGTCCACTTGATTTAACCATAATCAGTAAGTCAACCCTTCACAGGTTATTCGTAGTAACGGTTGGGTCAAATGTTGTTTTACCCTTGAAATTACGTCTTGCTTCCACTGATCCTCTAATGAACAATTGGTTTGTGATCTAATTACTAAATCAGATCCCTCTTGGGCCAATGAGATGGTGGGGTCCCTTGTTCAAGACCTAGATTCAACACTTAAGAGAACAACCTTCCTTATCCTTAAATCGGATAGGCGTGAATTCCATTTTGCACCCTTTGTCTCCAGCTATCTACTCGGCCTTATCCCCAAATGGGAGGCTTATTAAGCATTGTTGTTGGACTACTCTCACCTATGCAGATCAAAGGATAATCTCGAATAAACAGGAGTTCATAGTTAGCTCAAGATTAAAGTTAAGTTACCTAGGTCACGCTATGAAATAGTCAGTCTTAAACAGTAAACAACGTATAAAGTAAGAGCGATTTATTTCTTGGTCCGATCTTATGCAAACTCATTGTAAAGGACATAACCACATGAACGAATCAGGATCACCTCGTTTGTAGCACTTTACAATTATTTGTAACAATTACAGTGTGGGCCGTATCTAATAGTATTACCAGAATAAGGCACCCAACCTTATTTGTATACTATAGATCATTTTTACCATTTACTCAAACTTGATCCACTTTTATGTCTCCACATAAAGTTCAAGTACTCATATAATAGTCATGGATCTTTTAGTTAATTGGATTTATTTCTAAAACGAAATAAGCAATTCATAAATTCAATAACAATTTTATTGAATCAAACTTCAATAATAACTTTATTGAATTTTAGAATAAGTTTATTACTTACAAACCATGAGTTTTAGGACATAAAACCCAACACAAAAGCATTGGAATCCCTATTCCAATATTTACAACCCTGAATGGAGATTGCACCCAAATTTTGCATGGTCAAAGCTTAACAACATCACAAGTACATGCAGTAACAAACAAGAGCAACCCACCTAGATTCCCACAAGTGTCGCGACAGTAGCCTCAAGCCTAACCTTCTGTGAAGCCTACTAAAAAAAGTCCCATCATGGTAGAAATAATGAAAGAGTATATAACAAGAAATGGTATGGCTCTAAGAAACTTAGAAGTGCAAGTGGGCTCGTTGGCAAAGGAGATTCAGAACATACTACCCAGAGCCTTACCCAATAACACAGAAGCACCAAAGCTAAATGGAAAGGAGCAGTGTACGGTTATTACACTAAGAAGAGAAGTGGAATATGAAGGACCGAAAATATATGAAAAACAAGTACAGTGTAGAAAGAAAGAAACAAAAAATGTCAAGTCTAAAGAAGATACGATTCTAAAAGATGTGGAAACAAAGACAGTAGATGGAAAAGGCAAAAAGAATGAAGAAGATGAAATGTCAAGGGTGTCAACAGACAAGAAAGAGGTAGCAGCATATAAACCATTTGTACCTTTACCCTAAAGCTTCAAAAGACCAACAAAGACATGCAGTTCAAGAAGTTCTTGGATATACTCAAGAAATTATATATCAACATCCTTTAGTTGAGGATCTGGAAGAGATGTCAAACTATATCAAGTTTCTAAAAGATATTTTTTTTAAGAAACGAAAGTTGTCGGAATTCAAAAGTGTTGCGTAAACTGAATGTTATAGTATGATGATTAGTATAAAGATTCCTCCTAAGCTGAAAGACCCTTAGAACTTCACTATTCCTTGCTCAATTGGAGGACAGAGCCTAGGTAGAGTGTTGTGTGACCTGGGGGCAAACATAAATTTGATACCTTACTCCATTTTCACTCTATTTGGCATTGAGAAGTGAAGCCAACCACAGTGATGTCACAGTTAGCTGACAGATCCATCATTAAGCCAGTGGGAAAGATTGAGAATGTTTTAGTAAAAGTAGACAAGTTCGTGTTTCCTATGGACTTTATAAATTTAGACTGTGAATCAGATAAGGAAATGATTCTTTGGTAATTGGGAGGGTTATTGATGTGTAAAAGGGAGAATTGACTATGCGAGTCAATGACCAAAAGATTTCGTTTAATGTGTCAAGTGCACTAAAATTTCTAGAAGATTTGGATGAGTGTTCTTTCATTGATTCCATTGATGCTTTGTTTTCAAATGTGCAGGACGTTAGACATCGAGAGGAGTTGGAAGAAGTATAAGAGAAGATTGAAGAAACAACATAGCAGGTTGCTTTAGTAGTAGGAATAACATGTCTAGTAGTAGACCGTGAAATATAAAAAACACTCAAACCGTTGATAATTGAACCACCAAGGATTGACTTGAAGCCACTGCCGGCACATTTAAAATAGGCATATCTAGGTCAAGATAACACATTGCTAGTAATCATTGTTGTTGAGCTAACAGAACAAGATGAAAAATTGTTGCTGAAAATTCTAAGTAAGCATAAGCAAGCGATTAGCTGGATAATAGTTGACATCAGAGAAATCCTTCCTTCATTTTGTATGCATCCAATTAGCCTAGAAGAAGAAGCAAGGAATTCAATTGAGAGTCAAAGGCGGTTAAATCCAAACATGAAAGAAGTTGTCCGCAAAGAAATCATCAAGTGGCTAAACATCGAAGTGATTTATCCCATTTTCGACAATGATGGGTTAGTCTAGTACAGTACATATCGAAAAAAGGCTGAATGACCATAGTGGTAAATGAAAAAAACAAGCTCATCCCGATACAAATGGTAACAGGATGGTGAGTCTGCATGGACTACCACAAGCTTAACAAGGCCACGAAGAAGGATCACTTTTTGTTGCTTTTGATAGATCAAATGTTAGATTGGTTAGCTGGTAAAGAGTACTATTGTTTCCTTGACGGGTATTCGAGGAACAACCAGATCATGATAGTGCTCGAGGATTAGAGGAAAACCACGTTCACGTGCTCCTATGGCACTTAGGGGTGAATATCAGTTGATCGATGACGGTTTTGGGAGAAAATCGGCATAAAAATCGACCAAAAAAGTGTGTAAAATTCGTTGGATTGTTGATCGAGCCGGTTGGTTTGGTCTTTTTTTTTTCCTCCTTTTTTTAAAGCAAAGTCAAGATGAATGAAAAGGAAAGATGAATATGGATTGATGAAGTGTTATTGTTAGGTGATAGTGGCTCTTTTGTGGTGTCGTTTAATTCCAAAAAAGTGCCACAAATCAAAAGAAATTTTATAATGACACCAAACTACTTTATCACTACAAAGATGTAAGAATAGTGATAAGTTCGGGTCGATTCGCAGGGAAGCGCGACTTGTTTCGTTAAGCCAATTTCCTATTAGAGTGGTAAATAGGGGGGTTTGGTGTGAAAGAGATAAACGTGTAAGAAATTGAAATAAAAGTGGATAAATGTAAACTAAGGATAGGAATTATCTAGTTTCGAGAGCAAAAGAGATCCTATGTAATTTCGATCATCAAAATCCATTAATTGGACATACAATCGATTTATGCCTACACAACACTCACTTGACACGACCAAGCTAGCCTCTACAAAGGCAGACAACTAGCTAGGACCGAACCACGAAAGTGTCCTAATTAAACTACATTCATTAAATCCTAATTGGGTTCAATAGCGATCAATTAAGACTAAGCACATATGCATTAAGCTTTAGGATTCCATTGTGTTGATTAATTAATGGGGAAGCCCTAACTCAATCAACCGATTTATCCCTAAACCTAGATCAAACATGCATCCTAAGACCCAAGATTAGACTACAAATCCTAGCATACACATTCAACCATTTGCTATCGGAGTGATCTTAAGCGTAAACGTGTGGGCTTTGGTGTCCTAATTCTCCCGGAGTCTCGTTGTTTTGTAAAGATACACATTGTTTGATGAATAAAATAATTGTTATTTAATTCTCACATTTACTCATATCCAATAAACAAAACTCTTTGGTTATCTTATGTGAACTTAAGCATGTATATGTGATATACAAGTGGATCATGCCTTAAGTGATAACCTAAAATGGTCTGTAATATAAGGATTAAGGTGGGATACCTGATCCTTGTGACACTACGGATACAACCCACTTTGTAGAGGTTTGCAATTGTTGTAAACTACTATAGATGGTAGATCCTGGGCATTCATGTGAAGACGTGCGAGCGGGGGTGTCCTATAAAAAGAGTTTGTATAAGACCCGGACCATGAGATGATTAAACTCTGTATATAACGTCGTTGATACTAGAGACTTACATCTCACCTAAACGACCATAGGTCAAATGACCTTAATCTTGAGTTTTTTGAGAACTCCTACCTTTAAGGGCGGTCCTTTGATTAGTATGGGTAAGAGTGGCCAGATTGCCAACTCAACATGCCTACCTTTTAGGGACTTGTCTGATCTAGGACCTAGGAACTCAATCCACAAGATGGAATTCACTCCTTTCCCAAAATAGGGATAAGTAGAGAGATTGTTCCCTTAAGAGCTGATTCCGGGGCTTGAACATAGAGGCCACAACTTCTCTTTGGAAGAGAGGACTCAGTCATAGTAGAACTATGACTTATGTTCATTAGAGGGATCAGTGGTACTTAAGAAGTTAGGTGTAACTACAGGGGCATAACGGTTATTGGCCTAGGTGTACTTACGAGCGATCTGTGAAAGGTTGTCGCACTTCTGATTGGTTAAAATGGACACATAATATATCTGTGGTAAGGAGAGTTCAGTTGTCAATCTTTAGTGCCTGACAGTTGTGGATCTCGTGACTAAAGAGTTTAGTCAGTTATTCATGTACTATTGGAGCTTCGAGCTACAGGTCCATAAGGTCCCCTTGATAGCTCAATGGATTCTGTTGAGGATTAGTTCGTGGTGTTGATTTGAAATGTTCAAATTGGCAAGAGGTATTTTTTATTATATGAGATATGATTGGTATGATGTATGAGATACATCTAGTGGAGAATTAATGTAAATGAGATTTACATTAAGTGTCATGGAATAGAAAAAGAATTATGGTTTATAAATATAGTATGATAAGTTGGTTATCATTTATATTTATAATAATACTAATTATTAGATAATTAAATCTTTTTCTCTAATAACCAATTGAGTGGGAGGTTATTGGTGGTTCATGGTAACCGTGAGATAAAAGAAAATTTGTTTTCCTAATTTTAGTAAGTTTTTGTCAAAAATTGTTTTGGATATTTCTCTCTCGGTAGAAGAATCTCATGGAGCTTGTCAAGTAAATACAGATTTACTAAACGAAAACTTGCCAAAAGGTAAACGATCATGCAGTGTTTGTAGACGATAAACACGAAACTAAACGATGAGCTAAACGATCGCTTAGCTTTTGCTAGACGATCGCTTAGCTTTTGCTAAATGATTGGGCATCAACCTATACGGTAGGTTTCAGCCATTTCCCACTTGCCCAATCGTGTACACGATTGTTATTTCCTCCATTCTTTTGCCTAATACAAAGTCCACACAGAGCCCACCCTCTGGATTCTCACACTAAAAATACTAAGGTAACCTTCTTGGTGGTGTCATACTCAACTTGTTGCCGTCGAGGTTTTATGGAGGTCGTTCGTGTTGCTGGGGTGTTCATGACCAAGGCGATCACTGAGTTCGAGTGCGAGGTGTTCGTGCTGTGTAGTAGTCGTGTTGTTCGAGCGTTCGAGGTTGTTGTGTTCGAGCATTCATGATCAAGAAGAAGTGTGAAGACGAGTCGACAAATGTTCGTAGCTTTTCTCTTCTTGATCATTTGTACTTTTCATGCTGTAATTTCTGTAATGAATGCATAACCGTTTGTTTTGTTTACGACTGTAATTTGTAATGTTCATACATGATTGTAATTTGGAATTATCTATTCTACTGCTCATGGAAATCCTCGTGTTCGATTTCCTTCAAAACAAACACTAGAGAAAAGTATGAGCCTAAAATAAACTAGCTAAGACATCAATTTATGATAAGGCCATCAATCCAACACACAAATATATATCAAAATCAAGCAAGATTCAAGAAAACATAAATTTAGTATGCATTAATTCCAAAGAACAGAAATCTGAAGAAAAACACATAGGGTTCCTGCTCCAAAAATTAGATAGAAGTTAACTCAACATCCCTTAGACAAGAGGAAGAGGAAAAGTTCAATCTATCATTTACAACCACAAAAAAAATATGTAAATCGTAAACTAAGATGCTAAAATTTGAAGGGAGAAGAAGCAAATTGAAGCACCACCTCAGCCTCCATGAAATTAGCCTCTTCCTTAACCAAATTCGAAAAGAACAATTTTATAAAATAGGCACTGCGTTGCAACGCTCTTATCGAGTTAGACCTCAAGCGTTAAGTGTACATGCACGCACCCCCGAACATTGGCATTGCATTAATCATCACAGCGTTGCAATGCCAAGGGTAGCATTGCGATGCTACCCTACATATTCAGCTTCTGTCGCTCAACATTGCACGAGCGTTGAGGTTATGCATGTAACGAGCGTCGTGACGCTCTAATCGGGGCAATTTGGTCATTTTTACTCCTTTGAAGCCCGGATGCTCAAATCACCTACAAATTGCCTCAAATTAACCCTATTTCTCATCAAATGACTAATTTTACCTCTTGATTGCTCGGTACCTAGAAAATAAGATGATTAACACATAAATCCATTAATGTGCCTAAATTAAGAAAGAAAATATAGCTCTTTTTGAGAGCTATCATTAGGTTAACATAATTTGCAACTTTTTCAAATTTAAATCAATAATTTTTTTAATGAAAATTTTAAATCAATTATGTAATGAGTTTGGAAATTAGGCAACATAAAAAAATAAAAAATCAGTACTGAAAAAGTAGGCTTGGGCTTGGGTTTGTGGTAATAAGCTTACTTTTATTTTTATTTTTCAATTTTTATTTAAAAAGTTTGTCGGTCGATCGATTTTCCAATTTTTTTTTATAAGAAAACCGACAACCGACTGACCAACCTTAATTCGATAGATTTAGATTGGTTGGATCGATTTTCAATGCATTTATGTACACTCCTAGTGGCACGTTTTCCTTTCGACACATGCCATTTGGGTTATGCAATGCGCCAGCAAACATTCAACGATGCATGATTGTGAAACCCAGATTTCTATTTTCCTTACTTAAGCAAGTGATAAAAGGAATTAACTAAGTGAAAGTTAAATCCTAAGTTAAGGGGAAGGAAATTTCCAAGTGTTAAATAGATTTTCCTTGAATAAATTAAGTTGAGCTTTAATTGGTAAAATTGTGATGAAATTTGTATAACAAGTAGGTTGATGAGAAAGTTAGTGTGGAATGGTGAAGAAAGAATGGGGATTTGAAAAGAAAAATATGGACATTGAGTTTGGAAAATTTGGGAAAAATTGGCTAAGTATGGGAAATTTATGTGAAATTCATGTTGGGCATAAAGCACTGGAAGGCAAGTGTCTAGTGGCACAATCATGTAGGAATTGCACGAAGACAAACAATGTTCGCAGTAGCTAAGAGTGAGATCATTGAGAGTGAGATCAGCAAGATCACTGAGAGCAAGATCAGCGAGATCATTGAGAGCAAGATTTTGAGCTAGAAAGTTGGAGAGAGCGAGAGTTGAGAGAAAACTGGGAGAGAGCGAGATTGGAGAGAAAGTTGGAGAGAAACTGGGAGAGAGCGAGATTGAAGAGAGCAAGACCAGCGAGAGAATGGGAGAGAGCGAGATTGGAGAGAGCAGTTTGAGCGAGAAAGTAGGAGAGAGTGAGATTGAAGAGAGCAGTTTGAGCGAGAAAGTGGGAGAGAGCAAGATTTTGAGCGAGAAAGTTGGAGAGAGCGAGAGTAAAGAGAGCGAGATTTTGAGCGAGAAAGTGGGAGAGAGCAAGAGTGGAGAGAGCGAGAGCAGGCCGTGCGTCAGCCACGCCTTGTCTGGTGCTGCATTCGAACGTCACGCCCATGCCTCGCCTATGTATTGAACGGTCGAGCAAGCTTCTGGGCGATGTATTTGGATGCGTTGGGGTGAATTATGCATTTAAAAACCCTAATTTGAATACAAACAAAGCTTGAAGACGTAAGGGCAAATGTCAATTAAAATCTAGGTGTCCGATTAAGAGAAATTCTTAAACCCTAAGAAATTGTGTTGGATGCGTTTGAGAAGAACACATTGAACCAAGGTGAAGTTAACTTACGTTAATAAAGGGAGGATTAAACATTTGGCCATGCAGCTAAGTAGGTACTGTCGATCCCACGAACAATTTGAACGCCTATAAATAGGGAGTTGGGATTTCATTTTCAAATCACACAAAAATCATAAATTTCGTAGAGAAAGTAGAGGGCAGTGAGGGTTTAGAGGAATGTGTCAACTTTGGACGAGGAGATCTTCCAATATACCCATGTGTTTGGAGTGATTACAAAGCCATCTGAAAGCTCTAGAAGTCTAGTTTTCAGAGTAGTACTGCTGAAGGAAAAGACTCAAAGGAACTGGGCTGGAGGTTAAGAAGAATGCAGAAGGGTCAGACTGTTAGATCAGTCTGAGCCAGTCTTGAAGATTTTGAGATTCCGGCCAAACCACGAGGAATTCTGAGCTGAAAATTTAGGGTAAGATTCCTAAGACATTTTAGAATAAGTTTATAGAAGGAAGTATTTCCAAATAAGGTTCGGAACTATAAGTAATCTAAATTGTAAGTTGAATCTGGATTCTAGGGGTGAAAAAGGGACCCGAGGAGCTACTAGAGTGAAAAGTTCCTAAGAGTTCGAGGTGAGTGGCTAAAATGTTTTCGAACTAAAATGTTTTTAAGCTGTTTTAGATTACAACATTTACAGAAAGCATATTTGCGAAAATAATTCTCATGCCTACTAGTTTTATAAAGTGGTTTCCAAGCAAGTTTGAATTGTGATTTAAACGCATGCATATTGTTGAAAAACTATTTACATATGTTGATTTTATCGAGCATGCGTTATCATCTTTAAAACTATGTTGTATATGTGTTATACTGTACATACTTTAAAGAGAAAAGTTGTTTATAAATAGTTTTGGTAAAATACGATGCCGAAGTACAAGGAGAAGGCATCCATCCAACTAGATACTGAAGTACAAGGAGAAGGTATCTATTGGTACTGAAGTACGTTTGAGAAGGTACCAAGCCAACGGGATACTGAAGTACGTTGGAGAAGGTATCCTAGTAGCTCGATACTGAAGTACAAGGAGAAGGTATCTGAGCAATAGTACCTAATGTGTGAAGGTACTTAGTGTGGCCACAGGTGAATAAAGTCAGAGATTGAGCAAAAGGGTTCTCTCTGGACTAGTAATTGGTGTTGGGATTATTTTACCAGATATACAGTACTTTGACTTGAGAAATGATTTTACTGTTTTATGTTTAAAACAGTTTTTTATACATTACGCTTGGAAAATATTTATGCTGCAAAAGTTTATATTTCAGATAAAACTATTTTCTGAAATTATGCATGAGAATTTACTATGTTTTCTTCGTCACTCACTGGGCGTAAGCTCACCTCGTTTTCAAATGTTTTTGTTTTTCCCCCCCATAGGCAGTGGTCAAATTCTCTGAAGACATCTCAGTATTTGCTCTGCCACTAAAGGACCAAAAGACTTGTAACCATTTGCTAGGTGGTTATTGTTAATATTATACACATGTTACTATTGTTCATATAGGGACTAGAGTTTGTGGGTTTTGGGACTTGTAAATCTAATGTTGTAAATACTCTAAACATATTAAGTTTCTAAGTTAATAAATTGTGGGCCTACAGCTGTCCCGTTGCATATAATTTGTATTTGGTATCAGAGTTATTCCGCAAGAGTTTTTAGGCAGTAAGTGTCAGCCTAAGGGTTGATAACTGCTGCAGTCACGCCCTTCTCTAGGCTAAGAGGGTGATCTGGGGCGGGGTGTGACAGTTTGGTATCAGAGCATAAGTTTTTGAGACAATTGAGGAATTAGTTGATACCAACTTGGTATTATAGTATGGGTTATACGTAAGTTGGGAAAGATTTAAGCTAGTTTAGTACTAAAACATAAGACCTTGGGTGAAAGAGAGAGTTCATGCATTAGATTAAGTCCCATAGATAAGTCCATAACATGTGTACCTAATAAGTAGGCAAAGATGCTAAGGAAAAGAGGTAAACCGAGTAAGTAGACTGAGAAGAGGAATATTGACCCCACCAGTGGAGGTCCTGAGGTCTTGTTAGACCCAGATCCGAAGGGGAAAAGAGTTAAAGACTCAGTAGAACAGGAGGCAACTTCTGAAAACGAGTCTAATACACCAAAATTAGATGTAGAACCCCAGATGGAGGATCGAGTATTCGATAGAATCACTCAAAGATTAGTGACGAGGTAGGATCGATTCAAAACAATCTAGAAAAGAAGTTCAGCGTTGAGAGGCTGAAAGCTTTAGGAGCCACGATGTTCGATGGAACCACAGATCCATTAGATGCTGAGATCTGGTTGGATTTAATAGAGAAGTGTTTTAAAGTTATGAGATGCCCTGAGGACCGTAAGGTCGAGTTAGCGGGATTCTTGCTGCAAAAATGGGCTGAGAAATGGTGGAAAGTGATAGAGGCTAGAAGGAGTAGTTCAGAAACTATGACTTGGTCTAAGTTTAGACAAGTATTTGAGGATAAATACTACCTTAGTTCTTTTAGAGATGCGAAGAGGGAGGAATTCCTTAGGCTAACTCAGGGAGTGATGACGGTTGCTGAGTATGAGCAAAAATTTACTGAGTTATCTCAGTATGCCCTTTCGATCATCACATAAGAGAATGAGATGTGTAGGAGATTTGAGAGTGGCCTAAGAAGAAAAATACGTACACCTATTACCTCTACATCTAATTGAGTGAATTTCACTCAGTTAGTTAAGATCGCTATCCGAGTAGAGCGGAGTGTAGCGAAGGAGGATGAACTTCAACCAGGAGAAGGACATTTTAGAGTGCCTAGAGAAACAAAAAGTAAAAAATTTAGATCCTCGTTCTCTGGACAGTCGGGGATAAGGAGTTTTGGGGGCATGAACCAACAAAGTTTGAGTCGAAAGAAGTCCAGACCTATAGCTAAACAAAGTGGTAGATCAGTATCAGGTCGTGGGTCGGTGGCTAGTACGGGGAGGAAACCATTTTATGTAAACTGTGGTAGGCCTCATACAGGAGTATGTCATGGTAATAGGAATGTGTGTTTCCAGTACGGACAAGCTGGGCATTTCAAAAGAGATTGTCCTCAGCTAGGTCATGGAGCACAGAATGAGCAAAGAGGAGTTACCCAGACTGTAAACCAACCTAGAACGACCGGAACTAGAGGTGAAGGATCCAGTGTAGCTAAGCAGAAAGGGGTAGCTGGACGACCCCAACAGCAACCGCAGCAGCAGCAGGGTAGAATGTACACTATGACACACCAGGAAGCGGAAGAGGCTCCAGATGTCGTAACTGGTATGATAACTTTATGTAATCAATCCGCTTATGCATTATTTGATCCTGGTGCTACACACTCATTCATATCTAGTATGTGTGCATTACATATAGATAAAATACCTGAACGTATGGATAAGGAATTATTTATCTCTATGCCTGTAGGAAATACTCTAGTGGTACATGAGTATTATAAGAATTGTGAAGTAATTCTTGGAGACCAAAGTTTTTAGGTCGACTTGATTACATTAGAATTACTAGAATTTGATGTTATCTTAGGTATGGATTTCCTAGGTAAACACTATTTCACTATGGATTGCTTTAGAAGAGAAATAGTGTTTAGGAAACCCGATGAAAAAGAAATAACTCTGGTAGGAAGTAAAAGAATACTCCCAGGAAGTTTAATATCAGCGATAAAAGCTAGAAAACTGTTGACTAAAGGATGTGAAGCTTATTTAGCATCTGTAGTAGTTTCCCAAGATAAGAAACTAAAAACTGAGGATGTAACTGTAGTACAAGAATTCTTAGATGTGTTCCCTGAAGAATTACTAGGCTTACCGCCTGATAGGGAAGTAGAATTTACTATTGAGTTAATTCCTGGTACTGCACCTATATCCCAAGCACCATATAGGATGGCCCCAACGGAGTTGAAAGAGTTAAAAGTTCAATTATAGGAACTTGTGGATAAGGGGTACATTAGACCCAGTGTATCGCCTTGGGGAGCACCAATCTTGTTTGTTAAGAAGAAAGACGGTACTCTTAGATTATGCATAGACTATAGACAGTTGAATAAAGTGACCATTAAGAATAAGTACTCATTGCCTCGTATAGATGATCTCTTCGATCAGCTAAAGGGAGCAACGGTGTTCTCTAAGATAGATTTGAGGTCAGGCTATCACCAGTTGAAGGTGAAAGACACAAATGTTCCTAAAACTGCATTCAGAACTAGATATGGACATTTTGAGTTCCTAGTAATGTCGTTTGGATTGACAAATGCTCCTGCGGTATTTATGGACTTGATGAATAGGATATTCCATTCTTATCTGGATCAGTTTGTGATAGTATTCATAGATGACATACTAGTGTATTCTAGTAGTGCAGAAAAACACAAAGAACATCTAAGGATGGTATTACAAACTTTAAGACAAAAAAAGTTATATGCCAAATTTAGTAAGTGTGATTTTTGGTTAAATCAAGTCATATTTCTTGGGCATATAGTTTCAGCTGACAGAGTTAGTGTTGATTCCCAAAAGATAGAAGCAGTAGTTAATTTGGAACGACCCCTGAATGTAACCGAAGTACGCAGTTTTCTGGGTTTACCAGGTTATTATAGGAGATTCGTGGAGGGTTTCTCTAAAATAGCCCTTCCATTGACAAACCTGACCAGAAAAGATGCGAAGTTTGAATGGTCGCCAGAATGCGAGCATAGTTTCTAAGTGCTGAAACAAAGGTTAGTATCAGCACCAGTATTAACTCTACCTACACCAGGTAAGGGGTTCGAAGTTTATTGTGATGCATCCCGACAAGGATTAGGATGTGTGCTGATGTAGGAGGGAAAAGTAGTAGCCTATACTTCGCTACAGTTAAAGAAGCATGAATGTAATTACCCTACACACGACTTAGAATTAGCAGCAATTGTGTTAGCTCTGAAGTTATGGAGACATTACCTGGTTGGTGAGCGTTGTCATATATTTACGGATCATAAGAGCCTAAAGCATATCTTTGATCAGAAGGAACTAAACTTGAGACAGAGAAGACGGCTCGAGTTGATCAAAGACTATGACTGTACAATTGACTATCACCCAGATAAAGCAAATATGGTAGCTGATGCTTTAAGTCGGAAAACTAGATCAGCTAAAGCTAGTGTTAATTTAGTGAAGGGTACATTGATTCATGAGTTGTATAATGCTAGGGCAGTATTATCAATCGGTCAAACAGGAGGGTTACTAGCTTCATTTCAAGTACGTCCTACGCTCGTAGAAAATATTCTACGTGAGCAGTTAAAGGATTCTGATCTTCAGAAGTTAGCTGAAGAAGTAGATAAAGAATTGAGGACAGGCTATCAATTAAGAGCTGATCAAGTGCTACTAAAGAAGGGTAGAATATGCATACCTAAAAATCTACCCAGGAAGGTAAGTGTGAATTTAAGTTATTCTCATTTAGTATTTGAGATACAAATGTTTATGTGGTAGATAGTTTGGTTCAACATCTAGCTTAGAGATAGCTAGGAGAGGTATCATTGGAAAACTAAGGAATTGATATCAAAGTAGCGCAGTAGAAGCGTGGTAATAAACAAGACTATGAAAGGTTACAACAGTGGTTGTTGTGAAACCTTAAACCAAAGTTAGTTCGAGTAAATTTCGAGGACGAAATTTTCTTAAGGGGGAAGTAAATGTGAAACCCGGATTTCTATTTTCCTTACTTAAGCAAGTGATAAAAATAATTAACTAAGTGAAAGTTAAATCCTAAGTTAAGGGGAAGGAAATTTCTAAGTGTTAAGTAGATTTTCCTTGAATAAATTAAGTTGAGCTTTAATTGGTAAAATTATGATGAAATTTGTATAATAAGTAGGTTGATGAGAAAGTTACTATGGAATGGTGAAGAAAGAATGGGGATTTGAAAAGAAAATATGGACATTGAGTTTGGAAAATTTGGAAAAAATTGGCTAAGTATGGAAAATTTATGTCAAATGCGTGTTGTGCATAAAGCACTGGAAGGCAAGAGACTAGTGGCAAAACCGTGTAGGAATTGCACGAAGACAAACAATGTTCGCAGTAGCTAAGAGCGAGATCGTTGAGAGTGAGATCAGCGAGATCATTGAGAGCAAGATTTTGAGCTAGAGAGTTTGAGAGAGCGAGAGTGGAGAGAAAATTTGGAGAGAAAACGGGAGAGAGCGAGATTGGAGAGAAAGTTGGAGAGAAACTGGGAGAGAGCGAGATTGGAGAGAGCAAGACCAGCGAGAGAATGGGAGAGAGCGAGATTGGAGAGAGTAGTTTGAGCGAGATTGGAGAGAGTAGTTTGAGTGAGAAAGAGGGAGAGAGCGAGATTTTGAGCGAGAAAGTTGGAAAGAGCGAGAGTAAAGAGAGCGAGATTTTGAGCGAGAAAGTGGGAGAGAGCGAGAGTGGAGAGAGCGAGAGTAGGCCATGCGTCAGCCACGCCTTGTCCGGTGCTACATTCGAACGTCACGCCCACGCCTCGCCTATGCATTGAACGGTCGAGCAAGCTTCTAGGCGATGTATTTGGACGCGTTGGGGTGGATTATGCATTTAAAAACCCTAATTTGAATACAAACAAAGCTTGAAGACGTAAGGGCAAACGTCAATTAAAATCTAGGTGTCCAATTAAGATAAATTCTTAAACACTAAGAAATTGTGTTGGATGCGTTTGGGAAGAACTCATTGAACCAAGGTGAAGTCAGCTTACGTTGATAAAGGGAGGATTAAACATTTGGCCATGCAGCTAAGTAGGTGCTATCGATCCCATGAGCAATTTGAATCCCTATAAATAGGAGTTGGGATTTCATTTTCAAATCACACAAAAATCATAAATTTCGTAGAGAAAGTAGAGGGTAGTGAGGGTTTAGAGGAATGTGTCAATTTTGGACGAGGAGATCATCCAATCTACTCGTGCGTTTTGAGTGATTCCAGAGCCATCTGAAAACTATGGAAGTCTAGCTTTCAGAGTAGGGCTGCTGGAGGAAAAGGCTCAAAGGAACTGGGTTGGAGGTTGAGAAGAATGCAGAAGGGTCAGACTGTCGGATCAGTCTGGGCTAGTCTTGAAGATTTTGAGATTTCGGCCAAATCACGAGGAATTCTGAGCTGAAAGTTAGGATAAGATTCCTAAGACATTTTAGAATAAGTTTGTAGAAGGAAGTATTTCTAAATAAGGTTCGAAACTATGAGTAACCTAAGTTCTAATTTGAATCTGGATTCTATGGGTGAAAAAGGGATCCGAGGAGCTACTAGAGTGAAAAGTTCCTAAGAATTCGAGGTGAGTGGCTAAAATGTTTTCGAACTAAAACATTTTTAAACTGTTTTGATTACAAACATTTTACAAAAAGCATGTTTGCGAAAATAATTCTCATGCCTAATAGTTTTATAAAGTGGTTTCCAAGCAAGATCTGAATTGTGTTGTGAACGCATGCCTATTGTTGAAAAACTATTTACATATGTTGATTTTATCCAGCATGCGTTACCATCTTTAAAGCCATGTTGTATATGTGTTATACTGTACATGCTTTAAAGAGAAAAGTTGTTTATAAATAATTTTGGTAAAATGCGATGCCGAAGTATAAGGAGAAGGCATCCACCCAACTAGATACTGAAGTACAAGGAGAAGGTATCTATTGGTACTGAAGTACGTTTGAGAAGGTACCAAGCCAACGAGATACTGAAGTACGTTGGAGAAGGTATCCCAGTAGCTCGATACTGAAATACAAGGAGAAAGTATCTAAGCAGTAGTACCTAATGTGGCCACAGGTGAATAAAGTCAGAGATTGAGCAAAAGAGTTCTCTCTAGACTAGCAGTTGGTGTTAGGATTATTTTACCATTTATAAAGTACTTTGATTTGAGAAATGCTTTTATTGTTTTATGTTTAAAACAACTTTACATGTTTTACGTTTGGAAAACGTTTATGCTGCAGTACATGTACTGTAAAAGTTTATGTTTCAGTTAAAAGCTCATTACTGAAATCATGCATGAGAATTTACTATGTTTTCTTGATCACTCATTGGGCGTAAACTCACCCCGTTTTCAAATGTTTTTGTCCCCTCCTCCCCTAGGTAGCGGTCAAATCCTCTAAAGATAGCTCAATATCTGCTCTGCCACTAAAGGATGAAAAGACTTGTAACCGTAGGTGGTTACTGTTAATATTGTACACATGTTACTATTGTTCATATAGGGACTAGGGTTTGTGGGTTTTGAAACTTGTAAATCTAATATTGTAAATACTCTAAACATATTAAGTTTCTAAGTTAATAAATTGTGGGCCTACAGCCGTCCCGTTGCATATAATTTGTATTTGGTCTCAGAGTTATTCCACAAGAGTTTTTAGGCAGTAAGTGTCAGCCTAAGGGTTGATAACTGCTGCAGTCACGCCCTTTTCTAGGCTAAGAGGTTGATCTGGGGCGGGGTGTGACAATGATGGTGATATTTTCTGACTTAGTGGAGAGAACGATCAAGGTTTTTATGGATGACTTTTTGATGCATGGTGAAACTTTCCACAACTATTTTAAGAACTTGGAGTTGTTGGGAATGATGCATTAACTCACATTAGGTCCTGTAGTTTGTAAACACAGTTTTGAACAAATGCTTGTGATGTAATAATATATGATATTTTCGTCACTTTTGTCTATGGAACATTGGATGTTTTAATTGCTTTACCACAAACCAATAAACAAGATCCTTAGTTTTCATTTGTAACTTAAGCATGTATGTGGAGACATACAGGTGGATCATGTCTGAAGTGATAACCAAAATGGTTTGTAGTATATGGATATAGGAGGGAAGCCTTATCCTGGTAACGCTACGGATGCGGCTGCTTTGTAGAATAGTTACAAATGTTGTGACTAATTATAACATATATTATAACTAATTATAACATACAATAATGCATGTAGCATGTTTACCTATGGTGGGATTTTAAATCTAAAATGGCATACTTTATGCACAAAAATGTTTAATTAAAAAATAATACACATCAAATGCATAAAATAATTAAATAACATTAATATGGTTCAACTTTGGCATTCTAAACAAACAAATAAGCTAAATTATTACAATAATGACTCAAGAACAACTTCAATTTGAGGAAGAACCGCTTGAACTGACCTAAACCAGACCCGAACCTTCTAAACTGGACCACCAAGGCACCAAAGGAAGTTGAACCGGACTAGTTTCGAGGAGAACCAGTCAAGCCAGTTTCTTCAACCCAAGAACCGGCTAGGCAGCACGCAAAGCAAAAACCCTTGGGATGAACAGCGTCGTGACCCTGCATCCCAGTGTTGCAACGCTGTTCATCAGCGAGCCCGTGGCGTTGCAATGCTCGATGAACGACGTCATGACGCTATTGGGCAGAAGGCTCAGCTCCAGTTTTCTGCTCGAACGTGTTTGCTTCAATCTTCAAATAACAGCCTATTTTAAACTCTAATGACTTCAAATAAATTACAGACTCTAGAGCACACATATAAGCTCATCAAACAAGAGCCAATTACAAAATTAGCTTGGAAATCAAAGAGAATTCCCATGCCAAAATTGAATTTAAACCATATCAGTCACATATTCAAACATGCATAGAAATTCACCCACCAAACTCAAAATTAACGATAGTTGAGTGCTTATATCATGCTCTGATACCAATTGAAAGAGTAATCTAACAAGCAACGGAAGAAATCAGAATAATAAGCACTCTAACTACTCTTGATTTGAGTTTTAAACATGCTATTCAAGAGAAATTCATAGAGGGTTTGAAGCAAACATTACCTTTGAAGATTTAATCCACAAATTCAGCAGTAATACTTCACGATTAAGCTTGAAACATCAACAAGACTACCAGTAAGATCTTCTATACAAGGCTCAAGAAGGAATATGTGGTGGAAACACTCAAATTAAGCTGAATAGATGGTAAATTTTAAGTGGGTTGAGAATGGTTTTCAACTCTTCAGCATATCAGTTAGAAATTTCAGCTTCTTTTTTTCAAATCCATGCATGAAGATGCATTTTATAAACTGATTTCATGCAAACACACAGGGTTGCATGGAGGGCAGCTCCTGCTTGGAGTCAATTTGGTGTAATTTGGTGATATACCATTATAAGAGATAGTGGATTTTTCCAATCTTCTCTTTGATTTTTAATCAATTTCTCAAAATTGATTTTGATTTTTTATTTTGATTTTAAATAAAAAAAATTATTAAAAATTAGTTTTACAAATTAATTCAAAATTAATTTATATAAAACTAATTTTATTTTTATTAAACCTTTTAATCAAAATAATATTAATTTAATATCTTAATTTAAAATCAATCAAACACTAATTCCACCAATATGATTCAATTTCATATTTAAATAATAATTTAAATATTAATTTATTCTCCAATTTCGTTTAATTTCAACTAAATTAAACAGTTTTAATTGTATTAAATACAATCAATTGAAAACCCTAACAAATTGAATTTAAACATTTCAAATTTATAACCCTAATTCCAAAATTCATCCAATTAATACTCAATTTGTTATTCCAATTTATGAGCTAGTAGAGAGACTTAATGGACCTACACATCATGAGCTTCAATTGTAATTAATCAGTTAAACACTTTAAAACAAATTAATTACTATTTGTTAACTATCAAGGCACACCACTATAGCTTGATAATTGCACTCTCCTCACTGTAGATATATTTCTGTTCATTTCGATCATAATCAGTAAGTCGATCCTTCACCGGTCGTTCTTCTTTACAACTATGTCAAAATTACCGTTTTACCCCTATAAATACATCTTGCACCTTAAGCTCCCACTGACCCTCTATTGAACAACTAATTTAACCAATTTTAATATGAATTCAAACATTATTCTAAACATACATCCAATGCATAATTAAATTAATTTAAACAGCAAAAATGTAACCAATTTTGGCACCTTAAAACAAAATTAATTAATTAAATTAATCTAACTTTTATATCAATTTAATTAATTAATCATAAAATTAACAACAAAACAAAATAGGTAAAAAAAACCAGCCCTTCAGCAGCCTCCTTCTCACGTGTGTCGCCAGGGTTCATCACATACTTAGAGCGTCACAACGTTATGAATCAGTTTGTATATCGCCTCGCCTCACATCGTTGCAACGTTGCGATGCTGAAAGGTAGAATGCCTCTATTTTTGTGTTTTCTGCTCCAAACTTGCCCTGAACACCTCCGTTTTTCCCAATCTCTTCAGCAACACTTGCTCTTTCTATTGACAAGGACTTACAGACTCAAAGCCAAAAATAAATTACCAAAAGATACAACGAGTCCTTACATTTTAATCACATTAAAAGTAATCTAAGTGCCAAAATTAAGAACATCTAATCTTGCAAACCGTCATTCAAAATGCAGATTTAAAAACTCACCTCTAAATTTATTTTTGTTTAAAAAATACGAAGAACATCGATCCTTATATGTCTCCACATACAGTTCAGGACTCATAAGTCAACCTTGGATGTTAGTTGGATTTAGGGTAATCAAGACAAAAAAATAATACAAAAAAATCAATAACATTTGTTGAATTAACACCGATAACCCGTTATTGATGACAGTCAATTGATAACATCTACTATCTACCAGCTTTAGGGCATAAAACCTAACAATAAGTGCATGTTTAACCTTCCTACCGAACAGAGCACGTGAATAAGGCTATTATATGTACACAAAAGACTCCGTAACTAAGCACTTTTGCTTCATTTCTTGAAAAGGAAAGTATCCAAGTAGCCCCAACATCCAAAAGCATGAATATATATATTATAACTACATACATTAAACTCAAAGTTTTTAATTTCTCTAAGCCTGTCGAAAACCTTTTTTAACTCAACCTCATGTCTGATTTCTTGAGAGCAACCAATATCTCATTACAAGCAAGTGCATTAGGTAAATAAGCACAACTAGTTGTAGTAGAACCTTATCGCCAGTCATTATTAAAAGCATGGAACAACAACAATACCTTCTTCTCCTCCACTTGGTTTTTCCCGAGCACAGCGATGAGAACATAGTTGTTGTGTTGAGTTCCAAGCTAGTTCCCAAGTGTTCCATATGGTCTAAAATTTCAAGGAAAGTGTCAAATTTTCTAGCCCTGATAAAAGCTCTGAAAGTTAAAGAAACACATCCAAATAAAAATATTGAATTTGCTAAAAGAACAAATCCGACCACAACACAGAAGCCACTTGAAGACAGAAGAATCCTCATCCAACCACCTTACATTTCAAAAGTAAAACATTAAAATTTTCACATTAATTTTGCATATTTCAAAATTAAAATTTCCAACATTTTTAAAAGCGTAAAGGATCTATATGTTCCAACAGCTAAATCTAGCTTGTGGACTACGAATCAGTGAGAGAGAGAGAAGAAGAAGAGATATCGGGAGGTCAAACGA
>NW_028326086.1:0-11506 GCF_027475165.1 Benincasa hispida | reverse complement strand
ATCCTATTATTATTTGGTATATGTTATATTCTAATGAACTATGGATTGTGTGTCATTCTTTAATTTCACTTTATATGATATATCGGTTTGTTACTTTTTTCTATACACTAACGTCATTTTTAGGTGAATGCTTTTATATATTGTCTTACATGTTTTATTTTTTTTTTCTTTTGTACGTTTGATTTGATTTTATAAACCTTCTCTCTTTGTTGTCTCTCTTTCATCGACATTTATGTGATGTTCTTTTAGTTTATTTTGCTTTTTGTATGTTAGTTTTGTACAAAATATTTAATGCATTTCTTGTTGACTACTTTGGATAACACTTCTTGGATGGTAAGAGAAGGGTTGATTTATTTTTCTATTATCAGAGCTGAATTCTATTATTGATTGTATTTTGTGTATCATTTATTTTAGGGTTAAATGACAAATCTGCTGATAATATTTATAAGTAATAGTAAAATATCACAGTCTATATGCGCTAGATCACGATAGACCACTATCTGACAAATACTGGTCTATCACGATCTAACATAGATAGACAGTGAAATTTTGCTATATTCGTAAATACTTTGGTTCGTTTTTGTATATTTGAAAACAAAATTTATTTTATTTATTTTTTCAAAACGAATGTAGAATTATGCTGAAAATATTCACAAATAATAGCAAAATATCACCGTCTATCTGTGATAGATCGCGATAGACTATTATCTGACAGATATTAGTTTATCGCGATCTATCGCGGTCTATCGCAGATAGACAGTGAAAATTAGTTATATTTGTAAATATTTTGTTTCATTTTTCTATATTTGGAAACGCCATTTATTTTAATTATGTTTTAAATCAAATGTAGATTTTCTTTATAATTTGGGGTGAAAAAGTTATACCTTCTTTTTCTCTGTATATTTTGTGACGGTTTTAGTTCCATCGTATTTGGTACATTAGATTTTGACGACTGCTTGTCCTATATGTTTTCTTTTTTCTTCGGTGTTTTGATTTTGTTTGACAGATTGTAGATTATTTTGCTGTCTTTAGTTCTAGTTCTGTTTTTTTGTGGTTTTTATTTTCCTTTTTTTATTTTATTTATTTATTTGGTTATATTTTAGAATTAATTTTTCTTTTTAATGGATGGTTCAATTATTTCTTCATCCTCTGCAGTCTAATATTAATTTGACTTTTACTTATTGATTGGTATTTTATCGGATTTATTCTGGTAAATTGTTTTTTCTACTTTTTCCCTTGGATTTTTGTTTTTTTAGTTATTTTTTTTGTTTCAAGTAATGTGCAATTTTTTCTTCCTAGAATTTATCTTTGAAACATTGTTCTTTCCTGTATTTGAAATATGGGTTCTAATTTTGTGACGCTTTCTCTATTAAATTCCACAAAAGTGTCAAAAATGATTATACTTATTTGGTCCTATTTTATTTATTTTTGCACAAAATGTTGAATTATTTTCACGGTGGTTGGTTTAATTTGTTCTTTGTGAGACATTCTTTTAGTTTTATTTTATTTTGTACCAATTGTTAATTTTATTGCGCTCTCTCTCTTTATTGTCCCTCTTTTATCGACATTTATGTGATGTTGTTTTAGTTTATTTTGTTCGTTGTAGGTACATTACTTTTCTAATGTTGTGTTGTTTGTTCAAGTTTTATGTATTTTTTTCTCTTTTTTATTTCATCGACTTTATGTCTCTTTTAATTTATTACTCTTTAGTTTTTGTTTTTGTATATTATTTTTGTAAACAATATTAATTTGTTAGTTTTGTAGGGAATATTTAATGCATTTCTTGGTTGACTACTTTGGATAACACTTTTTGTATGGTAAGAGAAGGGTGGTAATAGGTAACCAAGTTTTCTTCTTCTTCTTCTTCTTCTTCTTCTTCTTCGTCAGTGTTAATTAATCGCTTTAATTACCTTCTTCTTTTTGTTAATCTTCTGGTTAGTTTTATTCTTCCTTGTGGTTTAGGGTTTTTTCTATTGGCCTTTTTTACATCTTCATGATCATCATCTAGAAGCTAGCAATTAGAATGAGAAATGGTTAGTTTTTAATTTTATTCCTCAATTACTTTTTAATTATGGACTAATTAGTTTTCTAATGTTGAACTAATTCTCTAATTAGGCATACTTTGTGGAAGCCAAATTGCAGAACAAATTAAGGAACATCACGTATATCTAATCTAGGTTTGTATGAAGTGTGCCTAATTATGTGCACGAAATTACTAGACCTTGTTTATTATGATTCTAATTACTTTTAGGGTTTTCTAATTTCAGATTAAATATTATTGGGCTTTTTGGACCAAGGTGGGATTCATGCACACAAACCCCAATTCTCAATTTGCTACATCGGTTTTTTTCTATTTCATTCTTCTACTTTTTGCCAATATATTCTGGAATTTGCTGCATATTGCAAGTCTTGTAAAAATCTTAGTCAAAATCTCTTTCTCTAGGTTCTGGCCAGAAGTTGTTTCTTATACAGTTTCAAAATTTTCTTACCAAAACATTTTCTCAAACGTTTTTCTTCCTTTTATTTCAAAAAGTCCCCTTCAACTTATCTTTTCAAACTTTTTTCTCAAACCTTTTTCTCTTTAACTTCTCGTGTTAAAAAATTCTGCTAAAAATTTTAGGAAAAATATTCTTTTGGTCTCTAGGTGTTGGGTCTAGTTTCTATTTGGTCCCCATGTTTCAAAATGTTCCACATTTCGTCATAAAGTTTTGGGTTTGGTTTCAATTGTGTCTCTAGGTTTATAAATATACAAATTTACCTTGTCATTTGAGTTTGTTTCGCATTTGGTTTCTATATTCAAGACTTTACTTTTAACCTACGTCTTTTACCTAGATACTCGTTTGTGTTGTCCATCGTGTTTTGTTTAATATCAACTTTAAAATTATTATACTAATTATAATCATTAAGCTCACTCTTTTTCACCATATTTAAAATTTCACTCCTAGTTATTTCAAATTAATAAGAGAGACAGTGACCACTGATTGGGAGTGAGTATTTTAATGAAATATTGAATTGACGTGTAAAAGATGAGAGTGGGGACCAATTGATAAAAGTTAAACCTTATGGGATAATATTGTAAATCTTTGAACAGGGATTTAAATTGAAAACTATTTCAAAATTTACGACTTAAATGTTGTAACATCTTTAAACTTGAGAGTCGAATAGAAATTAGATCCATAGGGACAAAAAAGATATTTTTCCCAAAATTTTAAAAAAAGTTATTTTCACTTCAATTTTTTCTTTCAAGATGCCAAATTTAAAATATTATTCCTCTTCGTTTATTTCTCATTTTAAAGTAAATATTCCTAAACTATTTTCAAAATATTTTTTGACAAGTCTCTTCAAATTTGTTTTCAAAATATTTTGTTTCAAGATCACTTTCAATTTTTTTTTGTTTCGAGGGATTTTCAAAATGACGAGAGTGATTTTGAAAATGACGAAAGTGATTTGGAAAATTTTAATCACTCCCTACTCTCTCTTAATCATCTCAGGTATGGATCAGTTTGCTAGTTTTGCACATAAATATTTAACACATTTCTTGTTCACTACTTTTTTTAGAGAAAAAAAAAAAAGTGCTCAGATAACTTCCTCCACGTTATGTTATTGCTATTTGTCTATTATTATTTGGTACATGTTATATTCTAATGAACTATGGATTGTGTGTCATTCTTTAATTTCACTTTATATGATATATCGGTTTGTTACTTTTTTTTTTTATACACTAACGTCATTTTTAGGTGAATGCTTTTATATATCGTCTTACATGTTTTATTTTTTTCTTTTGTACGTTTGATTTGATTTTATTAGCCTTCTGTCTTTGTTGTCTCTCTTTCATCGACATTTATGTGAAGTTATTTTAGTTTATTTTGCTTTTTGTATGTTAGTTTTTTACAAAATATTTAATGCATTTCTTGTTGTTGACTACTTTGGATGACACTTCTTGTATGGTAAGAGATGGGTTGATTTATTTTTCTATTATCAGAGCTGAATTCTATTATTGATTGTATTTTGTGTGTCATTTATTTTAGGGTTAAATGACAAATCTGCTGATAATATTTACAAGTAATAGCAAAATATCAGATTCTATATGCGCTAGATCACGATAGACCACTATCTGACAAATACTGGTCTATCACGATCTAACATAGATAGACAGTGAAATTTTGCTATATTCGTAAATACTTTGGTTGGTTTTTGTATATTTGAAAACAATTAATTCAATTAATTTATTTTTTAAATACAAATGTAGAATTATGTGAAAATATTAAACAAATAATAGCAACATATCACCCCAGTCTAATTGGTGTAGATCGCGATTGATATTATTGACAGATATTAGTGTATCGCGATCTTTGCGGTCTATGCAGATAGACAGTGGAAAATTTGTTATCATTTTTAAAATATTTTGTTTCATTTTTCTATATTTGAAAACGCCATTTATTTTATTTATGTTTTAAATCAAAACTAGATTTTCTTTATAATTTGGGGTGAAAATGTTATACCTTCTTTTGCTCTATCTATTTTGTGACGGTTATAGTTCCATCGTATTTGGTACATTAGATTTTGACGAATGCTTGTCCTATATGTTTTCTTTTTTCTTCGATGTTTTGATTTTATTTGACAGATTGTAGATTGTTTTTCTGTCTTTAGTTCTAGTTTTGTTTTTTTGTGGTTTTTATTTTCCTTTTTTTTTTTTATTTGGTTATATTTTAGAATTCATCTTTCTTTTTAATTAATGGTTCAATTATTTCTTCATCCTCTGTTGTCTAATTTAATTTGATTTTTACTTATTTTTTATTTTATAGGATTTTTTGGTAAATGTTATTCTACATTTTGCACATTGGGTTTTTGTTTTTTTTTAGCTATATTTTTTTCTTTTCAATGAAATGATCATTTTATTTCTAGCATTTATTTTGATAATTGGGTCTTCCTCGTTTTTGCACTATGGGTTCTTAATTTTGTTGACTTTCTCTATTAATTTCCTCAAAAGTGTAAAATGAGTTCACTTATGTGGTCCTATTTTAAAAAGGTAATGCAAATGTTGAATTATTTTCACAGTGGTTGGTTTAATTTGTTCTTTGTGAGACATTCTTTTAGTTTTATTTTATTTTGTACCCATTGTTAATTTTATTGCGCTCTCTCTCTTTATTGTCCCTCTTTTATCGACATTTATGTGATGTTGTTTTAGTTTATTTTGTTCGTTATAGTTACATTACTTTTCTAATGTTGTGTTGTTTGTTCAAGTTTTATGTATTTTTTCTCTTTTCTATTTCATCGACTTTATGTCTCTTTTAATTTATTACTCTTTAGTTTTAGTTTTTGTATATTATTTTTGTAAACAATATTAATTTGTTAGTTTTGTAGGGAATATTTAATGCATTTCTTGGTTGACTACTTTGGATAACACTTTTTGTATGGTAAGAGAAGGGTGGTAATAGGTACCCAAGTTTTCTTCTTCTTCTTAATCTTCGTCAGTGTTAATTAATCGCTTTAGTTACCTTCTTCTTCTTTGTTAATTTTCTAGTTAGTTTTATTCTTCCTTGTGGTTTAGGGTTTTTTCTATTGGCCTTTTTTACATCTTCATGATCATCATCATCTAGAAGCTAGCAATTTGAGTGAGAAATGGTTAGTTATTAATTTTATTCCTCAATTACTTTTTAATTATGGACTAATTAGTTTTCTAATGTTGAACTAATTCTCTAATTAGGCATACTTTGTGGAAGCCAAATTGCAGAACAAATTAACGAACATCACATATATCTAATCTAGGTTTGTGTGAAGTGTGCCTAATTATGTGCACGAAATTACTAGACCTTGTTTGTTATGATTCTAATTACTTTTAGGGTTTTCTAATTTCAGATTAAATATTATTGGGCTTTTTGGACCAAGGTGGGATCCATGCACAAACAAACCCCAATTCTCAACTTCTGCTACATGAGGTTTTTTTTCTATTTCATTCTTCTTTTTTCAATATATTCTGGAATTTGCTCAAGTTTTGCAAGTTTTGTAAAAACTCATAGTCAAAATATTTTCTCAAGTTTTGGAAGAAGTTGTTTCTTTAAAAGTTTCAAAATTTTCTTACCAAAACATTTTCTCAAACGTTTTTCTTCCTTTTATTTCAAAAAGTCCCCTTCAAATTATCTTTTCAAACTTTTTTCTCAAACCTTTTTCTCTCTAACTTCTCGTGTTAAAAAATTCTGCTAAAAATTTTAGGAAAAATATTCTTTTGGTCTCTATGTGTTGGGTCTAGTTTCTATTTGGTCCCCATGTTTCAAAATTTTCCACATTTCGTCATAAAGTTTTGGGTTTGGTTTCAATTGTGTCTCTAGGTTTCTAAATATAACAATTTTACCCTTGACATTTGAGTTTGTTTCGATTTGGTTTCTATATTTCAAGATCTTTACTTTTAACCACGATCTTTTACTAAATACTCATTTTGTTGTCCATAGTGTCTTTGTATAACATAAATTTAAAATTATTAATATAATTATAATCAATTAAGCTTCAATATGTTTCACCATATTTAAAATTTCACTCCATAGTTATTTGAAATTAATTAAGAGACAGTGACCAATGATTGGGAGTGAGTATTTAATGAAATGTTGAAATTGAACGTGTAAAAGCTTGAGAGCTAGGGACCAAATTGAAATAAATTTCAAACCTTAAGGGTAAAATTGTAACATTTTGACACGGGATTAAATTGAAACTAAATTCAAAATTTAAGAATTAAATGTGTAACATCTTTTAAACTTGAGAGTCGAATAGAAATTAGATCCATAGATTTTAAAAAAGATATATTCACAATTACTTAAAAAAGTTATTTTCACTTCAATTTTTTCTTTCAAGATGCCAAATTTAAAATATTATTCCTCTTCGTTTATTTCTCATTTTAAAGTAAATATTCCTAAACTATTTTCAAAATATTTTCTGACAAGTCTCTTCAAATTTGTTTTCAAAATATTTTGTTTCAAGATCACTTTCAATTTTTTTTTGTTTCGAGGGATTTTCAAAATGACGAGAGTGATTTTGAAAATGACAAAAGTGATTTGGACAATTTTAATCACTCCCTACTCTCTATTAATCATCTCAGGTATGGATCAGTTTGCTAGTTTTGCACATAAATATTTAACACATTTCTTGTTCACTACTTTTCTTTTAGGGAAAAAAAGAAAAAAGCTGTAGATAACTTCCTCAACGTATGTTATGATATTTGATCCTATTATTATTTGGTACATGTTATATTCTAATGAACTATGGATTGTGTGTCATTCTTTAATTTCACTTTATATGATATATCGGTTTGTTAATTTTTTTTTTTTTATACACTAACGTCATTTTTAGGTGAATGCTTTTATATATTGTCTTACATGTTTTATTTTTTTCTTTCGTACGTTTGATTTGATTTTATTAGTCTTCTGTCTTTGTTGTCTCTCTTTCATCGATATTTATGTGAAGTTGTTTTAGTTTATTTTGCTTTCTGTATGTTAGTTTTGTATAAAATATTTAATGCATTCCTTGTTGTTGACTACTTTGGATAACACTTCTTGGATGGTAAGAGATGGGTTGATTTATTTTTCTATTATCAGAGCTGAATTCTATTATTGATTGTATTTTGTGTGTCATTTATTTTAGGGTTAAATGACAAATCTGCGGATAATATTTACAAGTAATAGCAAAATATCAGAGTCTATATGCGCTAGATCACGATAGACCACTATTGACTGTGTATCACAATTCCATAGATCGACAGTGAAATAGAAATTTCTGCTATATTCGTAAAATAACTTGAGTTGGTTTTTGTTTATTGAAACACACCATTAATTATATTTCTTTTTTAAATCAATGTCGAATTATGCTGAAAATATTAACAATAATAGAGTCAAACTCATACGTCTATTGTGACAGATCGCCGATGACTATTTATATGACGATATTAGTGTATCGCGATCTATCGCGGTCTATCGCAGATAGACAGTGAAAATTTGTTATATTTGTAAATATTTTGTTTCATTTTTCTATATTTGAAAACACCATTTATTTTATTTATGTTTTAAATCAAATGTAGATTTTCTTTATAATTTGAGGTGAAAAAGTTATACCTTCTTTTTCTCTATCTATTTTGTGACGGTTTTAGTTCCCTCGTATTTGGTACATTAGATTTTGACGACTGCTTGTCCTATATGTTTTCTTTTTTCTTCGGTGTTTTGATTTTGTTTGACAGATTGTAGATTATTTTTCTGTCTTTAGTTCTAGTTTTGTTTTTTTGTGGTTTTTATTTTCCTTTTTTTATTTTATTTATTTATTTGGTTATATTTTAGAATTAATTTTTCTTTTTACTGGATGGTTCAATTATTTTTTCATCCTCTGCAATCTAATTTAATTTGATTTTTACTTATTTTTTATTTTATAGGATTTATTTTGGTAAATTTTTTTTCTACTTTTGCACTATGGGTTTTTGTTTTTTTAGCTTATTTTTTTCTTTTCAATGAAATGTTCAATTTTTTCTTCTAGAATTTATTTTGATACATTGTTCTTCCTCTATTTGCACTATGCGTTCTAATTTTGTGACCCTTTCTCTATTAAATTCCACAAAAGTGTCAAAAATGATTATACTTATTTGGTCCTATTTTATTTATTTTTGCACCAAATGTTGAATTATTTTCACGGTGGTTGGTTTAATTTGTTTTTTGTGAGACATTCTTTTAGTTTTATTTTATTTTGTACCCATTGTTAATTTTATTTATTGTCCCTCTTTTATCGACATTTATGTGATGTTGTTTTAGTTTATTTTGTTCGTTGTAGGTACATTACTTTTCTAATGCTGTGTTATTTGTTCAAGTTTTATGTAATTTTTTCTCTTTTCTATTTCATCGATTTTATGTCTCTTTTAATTTATTACTCTTTAGTTTTAGTTTTTGTATATTATTTTTGTAAACAATATTAATTTGTTAGTTTTGTAAGGAATATTTAATGCATTTCTTGGTTGACTACTTTGGATAACACTTTTTGTATGGTAAGAGAAGTGTGGTAATAGGTAACCAAGTTTTCTTCTTCTTCTTCTTCTTACTTCTTCGTCAGATGTATAATTAATCGTCTTTTATTACTTCTTCTTCTATTGTTATTTTGGTTAGTTTTTATTCTTCATGGTAGTTTAGGAGTTTTTTTATTTGGCCTTTTTTAATCTCCAGGTTCTCATTAGAAGCTAGCTAATTTGAGTGAGAAATCATTGGTTATTAATTTTATTCCTCAATTACTTTTTAATTAGTTTTAATTAGTTTTCTAATGTTGAATTAATTTTCTAATGAGGCATGCTTGTTGAAGTCAAATTGCGAACAAATTAAGGAACATCACATATATCTAATTTAGATTTGTATGTATTATGCCTAATTATGTGCACCAAATTACCAAAGCTTGTTTATTATGATTCTAATTACTTTTAGGGTTTTCTAATTTTAGATTAAATATTATTAGCCTTTTTGGACCGAGGTGGGATTCATACACAAACAAACCCCAATTCTCAACTTTTGCTCCATCAGGTTTTTTCTATTTCATTCGTCTATTTTCAATATATTCTGGAATTTGCTCAAGTTTTGCGAGTTTTGTAAAAATTCTTCTAAAAATATTTTCTCCAGTTTTGGAAGAAGTTCGTTCTTTAAAAGTTTCAAAATCTTCTTACCAAAACATTTTCTCAAACGTTTTTTTTCCTTTTATTTCAAAAAATCTCCTTCACATGATCTTTTCAAACTTTTTTCTCAATCTTTTTTCTTTTTAACTTTTCGTGTTAAAAAATTCTCCTAAAATTTTTGGGTAAAATATCCTTCTGGTCTCTCTATCTTTTGGCTCGAGTTTCTATTTGGTCTCCATGTTTCAAAATGTTCCACATTTAGTCCTAAAGTTTTGGGTTTGGTTTCAATTTAGTTTCAAGGTTTCTAAATATAACAATTTTACCCTTGACATTTGAGTATGTTTCAATTTGGTTTCCTAGATTTCAAGATTTTTACTTTTAACCTCGATCATTTACTTAATACTCATTTTTTGTCTATAGTGTCTATATTAAAATAAATTTAAAATAATTAATATAATTATAATTAATTAAGTTTCAATATTTTTCATCACATTTAAAATTTCACTTATTTGAAATTAATTAAGAGACAGTTACCAATGATTGGGAGTGAGTATTTAATGAAAGAAATTGAATGTGTAAAAGCTTGAGTGCTAGGGAAATATAACTCAAATCTTAAGTGTAAAATTGTAACATTTTGACATGGGATTAAATTGAAACTAAATTCAAAATTTAAAAATTAAATGTATAACATTTTTTGAACTTGAGAATCAAATAGAAATTAGATCCGTAGGGATCAAAAAGATATTTTTTCCCAAAGTTTTTAAAAAAGTTATTATCACTTCAATTTTTTCTTTCAAAATCCCAAATTTAAAATATTATTCCTCTTCGTTTATTTCTCTTTTTAAAGAAAACATTCGTAAACCATTTTCAAAATATTTTCCGACGTTTGTCTCTTCAATTTTGTTTTCAAAATATTTTGTTTCAAGATCACTTTCAATATTTTTGTTTCAATTGACTTTGAAAATTTTCAAAATGCGACGAGCTGATTTGGAAAATGAACGGCAAGTGGTTATTTTTGGAAAATTTTAATAACTCCTATCTCTCTTAATCATTCTAGGTATTGGATCGTTTGCTAGTTTTTGCACATAAATATTTAAACACATTTCATGCCCCCCCCCACCCCCCCCCTTCCCCACTACTTTTCTTTTAGGGAAAAAAAAAAAAAAAAGCTGTAGATAACTTCCTCAACGTATGTTATGATATTTGATCCTATTATTATTTGGTACATGTTATATTCTAATGAACTATGGATTGTGTGTCATTCTTTAATTTCACTTTATATGATATATCGGTTTGTTACTTTTTTTTTTTTATACACTAACGTCATTTTTAGGTGAATGCTTTTATATATTGGCTTACATGTTTTATTTTTTTCTTTCGTATGTTTGATTTGATTTTATTAGCCTTCTGTCTTTGTTGTCTCTCTTTCATCGATATTTATGTGAAGTTGTTTTAGTTTATTTTGCTTTCTGTATGTTAGTTTTGTACAAAATATTTAATGCATTTCTTGTTGTTGACTACTTTGGATAACACTTCTTGGATGTTAAGAGATGGGTTGATTTATTTTTCTATTATCAGAGCTGAATTCTATTATTGATTGTATTTTGTGTGTCATTTATTTTAGGGTTAAATGACAAATCTGCTGATAATATTTACAAGTAATAGAAAAATATCAGAGTCTATATGCGCTAGATCACGATATACCACTATCTGACAAATACTGGTCTATCACGATCTATCATAGATAGACAGTGAAATTTTGCTATATTCGTAAATACTTTGGTTGGTTTTTGTATATTTGAAAACAAAATTAATTATATTTATTTTTTAAAATCAAATGTAGAATTATGCTGAAAATATTAACAAATAATAGCAAAATAT
>NW_028326084.1:0-11831 GCF_027475165.1 Benincasa hispida | reverse complement strand
TTTTGGCTTTCAAATTACTCACTATTCCACTAATTCAAACAAGGAGGTGCTGTCTTTATATTATGCAATATGATTACATGAAAAGATTGAACAGAACTAAATGTTGTTGGCTGAGAAATGAGATATGCAAATAAAATTTTTTGGTTTTACTTTGAAGAAGACTTCTTCAACTATTGAAGCTGAGAAAACAATCCTTTTTCCTCTAAATTTTCCTCAAATTAGAACTCATTTTCATTCCCACAAATCAATCTAAGGTCCAAGAGAATAGTAGGGAATATCAAGTGGTAGTTTATAAAGATTTGTTGAGGAGATTTGAGCTGGATTTGTAGATATTCTTTAATTTTAACAAATCCAGCTCAAATCTCCTCAGCAAATCTTTATAGGCCACCACTTGATCTTCCCTACTATTCTCTTGAACCTTAGATTTATTTGTGGGAATCAAAATGAGTTCTAATTTGAGGAAATTTTGGAGGAAAAAGGATTGTTTTCTCAGCTTCAATAGTTGAAGAAGTCTTCTTCAAAGTAAAACCAAAAAATTTATTTGCATATCTCATTTCTCAGCCAACAACACTTAGTTCTGTTCAATCTTTTCATGTAATCACATTGCATAATTTAAAGACAGCACCTCCTTGTTTGAATTAATGGAATAGTGAGTAATTTGAAAGCCAAAAGTGGGAAAAACCCATTAAAGCTCATGTTTCCAATATTTATAATTTTTATTTAATTAAAAATCAATTCTTAAAATTGAATTTTCAATTTCAGTTTTAATTGATTTTTCATCAATAAATTAATATGAAATCAAATTTCAATTTTGGAAAAATTTGTAAAATTAATTTTGACAAAAATTAATTCTAATAATCAACTTTAATAAAATTAATTCTAAATGAATAATTTATTAAACTATTTAATTTACTAAATTAATTTAATATCTAATATTAAATTCATGAAACACCTATTCCATGGACATGAATCTCTATTCATGTAATCAATATTTAAATCAAATTTAAATATTGTTCAATTCTCCAAATTTCATTTAATTCAATAATTAAACATGTAATTATATCGTATATAACTACTAACTTCCTTAATTCAAATTTGAATGCTTCAAATTAACTCATCACTCTATTCTAAGGTCTAATCTATTTGTGAGATAGTAAAGGGACATAATCGACCTACAAATCATGGGCTCTAGCGATCCGAGATTAATTGGCTAAACTCTTTAAACTAAATTGATCAATATTCATTAACTGTCGGGTCACTCTACTAAAGCCCAATAGTGCACTCCCTTCATTGTAGATATATTTCTGTCCACCTGATTTAACCATAAACAGTAAGTTGACCATTCACAGGTTGTTCGTAATAACGATTGAGTCACATATTGTTTACCCTCGAAATTACATTTTACTTCTTAAGTCCCACCGATCCTCTAATGAACAATTGGTTTGTGATCTAATCATCAAACCGAGTTCTCAAGCCAATGAGAGGGTAGGGCACCTTGTTCAAGACCTGAAATTAGTATTTAAGAGAACAACCTCTCTACTATCCCTAAAAGCGAGTAGGAGTGAATTCCATCTTGCACCCTATATCCCCAACTATTTACCCAATCTTACCCCTGAAATGGGAGGCTTATTAAGTCGGCATTGTTGAGCCAACTCTCACCTATAAATCTAAGGACAATCTCAAATAAAAAGAAGTTCATAGTTAGCTCAGGATTAAAGTCAAGTTATCTAGGTCATCGATTTGAAATAGTCCGTAATAATAAACAACGTTATAAAGTAAGAGTGACTTATTTCTTAGTCCTTGTCTTATACAAACTCTTTGCATAGAACACCTCACTTACATGTCATCACATGAACGATTCAGGAGCACACAAATTGTATTAAATACAAAGTGGACCGCATCAGATAGTGTTACCAAAATAAGGTACCCAACCTTATTTGTATACTATAGACTGTTTTGGCTATTTACTCGAACTTGATCCCTGTTATGTCTCCACATAAAGTCCAAATACTCATGTAATAACCATGGATCTTAGTTTATTGGATTTAGTCTTTACCAGTGTAATTTATATATTCAATAATAGTTTTATTGAATAAACGTCAATAGCATCTTTATTGTAAATATCATATGTTTAATATTATAAACTGCGAGTTTTAGAACATACATCCCAACAATATGTTGGTTTTACCCTTAGATAGTCGTGCTTAGGCCTATTGCTCATAAACGTGTCCCTTACCTCTAACACGCCTCAACACTCTTCGTCTACCATGCGTTCACTTAGGCAAATCCAAAGGCCTGCATATTATCCATCCTAGGTCTTCACTGACCTCTAAAGGCCCTTAACGCATACCTCTAGTTACATTTAGTCAATTTTCCATCCTTAGGTTCTTAAGCCCACAAACTATTAGGGTATCTCGTAGGGTTCTATAGTTTATAAACATTGTATGAACAAACTCATTTATGCGATTAATAAAATATATGATATTTTATTCACTTTGTCTGTAAAATATGTGATATTTTAGTTGCATTAACCACAAACCAATAAACTAACATTCAAGGTTATCTTTGTAACTTAAACATGTATGTGGAGACAGTAGATGGATAAGGTTGGGTATCTTATCCCAGTGACACTACGAGTATGACCCGTTTTGTAAGTGTTACAATTGTTGTAAAGTGCTTCAAATGATCTGATCCTGATCATTCATGTATTAGACATGCGAATGGGGATATTCTATACAAAGGAGTTTGTATAAGACCAAATCACAAAATGTTTAGTCTGACTATATAACGTCGTTCATAATAGAGACTTACATTTCACTAGGATGACCATAGGTAGCATGACCTGAATCCTGAGTGAGTTGTGAACTCCTGCCTATGAGGGTGGTCCTTTGATTTGTATGGGTGAGTGTGGCTAGATTGCCGACTCAACAAGCCTACCATTTTGGGGATTTATCTGATTGGGGAGTTGGGAACACAACTACATAAGATGGAATTCACTCCTTCCCCGAAGTAGGAGTAAGTAGATAAATTACTCTCTTAAGGGCTGATTCCGAGTCTTGAACAATGTGGCGCCACACCCTCTCCTGGTCAGAGAGGGGTTTAGTCATAGTAGGACTATGATCTATTGTTCATTAAAGGGATCAGTGGTACATAAGAAGTTAGATGTAACTACAGGAGCAAAACAGTAAATTGGTCCAGCTGTACTTATGAGCAATTCGTGAAGGGTCATCGTACTGTTGATTTGTTATATCCAGTGGACACAGAAATATATCTGTAATGCAAAGAGTGCAGCTGTCAGTCTTTAGTGGAGTGCTCGACAGTTAACGGATGGTGAATAATGTAATTAAAGAGTTTAATTAATTATTCATATACCGTTGGAGCTTGAAGCTACAGGTCCATGAGGTCTCCTAGGTAGCTCAAAAGGATTTAGTTGAGAATCAGTTTTTGGATTAATTTGAATTGTTCAAATTACTGGAGGGATTTAATTATATATGATATAATTAAATTGTTTCAATTATATATGATATAATTGTCCTAATATATTTGATACATTATAGCTTAATGGGAGGAAATAAATATTTAAATGGGATTCAAATATATTTTCTATAAATGGGATTCATAGTTGTTAAATCTAATATAAATGAGATTTATATTAAATGTCCTAAAATAGAGAAAAGAAACTGTAGTTTATATTGTATATGATACAATATTAAAACTATAGGTTATATGTTATATTTGATATAACATATAATTTAATATAAATATAATATGATAAATTAGTTATCATATTTATTTATATTATATTATTATTATTTGAATAATAAGAAAGGGAGTTGAGTTACAACTCCTTTCCCTATTTTTTCTCTCCACCAACTTTAGTGGAGGTAGTTATCTTTTATGGCAAGAGGAATAAAAGAAAAATTGGTTTTTCTTTTTCCTCTACGATTTGCAATTTGGTTGAACGATTGGGTGAAATTACAGAAGTGTTCCGTGAGTTTGCCTTGTGTGAAAGCTTTCTCAATTATCTTCTTCCTCCACCTAAAGCCATTTCCCTTTAAACCAAAATAGTCAGAGCCCACCACTCGTGGGTTCTCACCTTGAAAATATTGAGGATTCTATTGTGGTAGTGTCTATTTTTGGTTCAAGTTCTTTCTTGAAAAAGGTTTTCAAGTTGTACGTGAATGTTCGAAGGAGGATTCGTGAAGAAAAGGTTCTTCAAAGATAATTTATCTTGAACCCTTTTCTTGTAAAAGTATGTTGTAATTTAACTTTAAATGCATATTTGTTGTATGTTTACTGTAATCTTTACATTCGACAATTAATGTATGTTTACTGTAACTTTATAAGAGCAACAGCACGAACACAATGAACGCAGCCTCCACGAACCAATTGACTCTAACTCGATCCACGAAGTGAGTGAGGACACTACCACAATGGTTACCTTGGTATTCTCAGTGTGAGGACACCACCACAATCCGTTAACTGTCGGGCACTCCACTAAAGAACGACAGCTACACTCTCCTCACTACAGATATATTTCTGTGTCCATATCAACCAATCAATAGTGCGATAACCCTTCATAGATCGCTCGTAAGTACAGCTGGGCCAATTTACCATTTTGCCCTTGTAGTTACATCTAACTCCTTAAGTACCACTGATTCCTCTAATGAATAATAAGTCATCGTCCTACTATGAATGGGTCCTCTCTTCCAAAGAGAGGATGTGGCCACTATGTTCAAGATCTGGAATCAGTCCTTAAGGGAGCAATCTATCCACTAACCCTTAGTTCGGGGAAGGAGTGAATTTCGTCTTGTGTAACTAAGTTCCCAACTCCCAGTTAGACAAATCCCCAAAAAGGTAGGATTGTTGAGTTGGAAATCTTGCCACTCTCACTCATACTTATCAAAGGACCGCCCTCAAAGGCAGGAGTTCTCAAAACACTCAGGATTAAGGTCATGTCACCTATGACTGTTTAAGTGAGATGTAAGTCTCAAGTATCAACGACGTTATATAAAGAGACTAATCATCTCGTGGTTCGATCTTATACAAACTATTTGTATCGAACACTCCTGCTCACATGTCTCCATATGAATGGTCAGGATTAGACCATCTGTAGTAGTTCACAACACTTGTAAACCTCTACAAAGCAGGTCGTATCCGTAGTGTCACCAGGAGTAAGGTATCCCTCCTTAATCCTCATACTTACAGACCCTTTTAGGCTATTACTTAAGCATGAGTTACACTTATATATATATCATATACATGTTAAATGTTACATAAAATTTATTGGATATGAGTAATGCAAATAAAATACTGCTTATTTTATAAATAAACATGTGTACAAAAGTTACAAACAACAAGACTTGGGAGAATTAGGACACCAATCCCAAAAATCTGACTGTTATTGGATTAACTGAAATCAGGTTGTTCATATACTAGGATTTGGTGTTGGAGGATCCATGTTCTATAAATAGGCAATGAATGATGTAGACAAAGACTAATGGGTCAAAGTCATGGACCTTGAAATCGAGTCTATGTACTCCAATTCAATATGGGAGCTTGTAGATCTACCTAAAGGGATTAAAACCCATAGGGTGTAAATGAATCTATAAAGGAAAGAGAAATGTAGCTGGAAAGATACAGACCTTTAGATCTAAACTTGTAGCAAAGGGTTATACTTAGAGGGAAGGAGTTGACAATGAAAAGACTTTCTCCCCTATTGCTATGCTTAAGTCTATAAGAATTCTCTTGTCCATAGCCACATATTATGACTATGAGATATGACAAATGGATGTCAAGACTGCTTTTCTGAATGATAATCTTGAAGAGTATATCTTTATATCTCAGCCCGAAGGGTTCATAGCCCAAGGTCGGAAGAAAAAAGTTTGCAAGCTGAATCGATCCATTTATGGGTTGAAATAGGCATCCAGATCTTGGAACATTATATTTGATACAACGATCAAACCTTTTGTTTTGATCAAAACATCGATGAATCTTGTATCTACAAGAAAATCATCAACGATAAAGTAGCTTTCTTAGTACTTTGTGTAGATGATATGCTACACCTTAGGAATGATGTAGGGTACCTTACTGACATTAAGGAATGGCTGGCAGCCGAACTTCAAATGAAATATTTTGGAGAGGCGCAGTATGTACTTGGGATCCAAATTATTAGGGATAACAAAAACCTAATGTTGGTTTGTTTCGAGCAACTTATATCGACAAAATGTTGGCTCGATATTCTATGTAGAACTCCATGAAGGGTTTATTGTCTTTTAGGCATGGGGTACACTTGTCTAAGGAATAGTGTCCTAAGACACCTCAAGAAGTTGAGGATATGAAATATATTCCTTATACCTCAGGTGTAGGCAACTTAATGTATGTTAGGCTCTACACTAGGTCAGACATTTATTATGCAGTGGGAATAGTCAGTAGGTACCAGTCCAATATAGGGTTAGATCGTTGGACTACAGATAAGAACATCTTCAAGTATCTTAGGAGAACAAAGAAATATAAGTTGATGTGTGGAGCTAAGAATTTGATCCTTGCAAGATACACCTGGTGTATGGAGCTAGGAATTTGATCCTTAAAGATACAACCAACTCTGATTTCAAAACTGACAAAGATTCTAGAAAATCCATGTCAGAATTAGTGTTTATCCTGAATGGGGGAGATGTAGTATGGTGTAGCATCAAGCAAGGATGAATTGTATATTTCACTATGAAAGTTGAATATGTAGTTGCTTGTGAAGCAGCAAAGGAAGCAGTTTGGCTTAGGAAGTTCCTAAGCGATTTGGAAGTGGTTCCAAATATGCACTTACCCATCACCTTATACTGAGACAATATTGGTGCAATAGCTAACTCTAAAGAACCTCACAGTCACAAACGAGAAAAGCATATTGAGAGGAAGTATCACCTGATACGGGAGATTGTGCAAGGAGGAGATGTAATCATCACAAAGATTGCCTTAGAGCACAACATTGTTTATCTATTTATGAAGGCTTATTTGGCTAAAGTGTTCAAATGTCATCTAGAGGATCTAGGTCATGAGACATGTACATTGTATAATCTAGGGAAAGTGGGAGATGTGTATTGGGTATATGGATGCCCTAGTTCATTGTATTTATTTAGCATTATCCTACCTTTTGGATTCTTATATTATGTACAACCCACTGACTAGAGTTTTAGTTCAAGCGGGAGTTTGTTAGGTTTTATGCCCTAAAATTCGTAGATAGTAAGTGTTATTAATTGACTCTCATCAATAAAGAGTTATAGATGTTAATTTAATAAAGGTTTCTGTTGTTATATACTTTTCTTAATAACCCTAAATCAAACAAACTAACATCCAAGTATAGTCTTATGAGTCTAAACTGTATGATGTAGACATACCGGGTATCAATGTTTCAAGTACATCCTAAAGGGACCTATAGTATAGGGACAAAGCTGGGTACCTTAACCTGGTGAACTATGTGGGTACTTAACACTTTGTAATTGATAGAAAACACAATGATCCAACGCGATTATCTTATGAGTACAGTAAAAGTGGAAGTAACCTATGCAGGAGAAGGGACAAACAATATGAACCGCGAAATAGTAACCACAAGATGTAAACTGACAACTAGTTAGTATTTCTATTTAAATCAATAGGATATCCTAATGAAACTTAAATTTATAATTCAGAGTATATATGAACTCTTGTTCACAAAATTGAACCTAAAAATCGATTTGTTTGGGTGTAGGGCAGAGGTGGCACAAGTATTTATAATTCTACAAATTTTTAAACATCAGAGGATCGATATGAGAATATAAAGATCTACAAGGAAAGACCAAGTATTAATCCTTTCCCAACGACCTGCTATTTACATGTTTGTTGTATATATATTCTGTTTTAGTTTACGTAAAAATTGATTTTTGGGATGTAAGGCATTCACAACGCTTCTGCTAGGCTGGGCAAAGAAGGCAGCACACAGACACAGGAAAAGAAATTGAGGCCTTGAACCCTTTGTATATCAAGCAAATACTTTTCTTTGCATGTTTTGTACAACTGACAACAAAACCAAAGCAAAAACGAATGAGAATGAAGCTTGAGATTGTTATCGAGAAAGTGACATGACACGTGCTGAACATTATCTTTTTGTTAAACATGAAATAACAATAACTCATTTATGAAACAAGTTGAGAATAAATCAAGCGTAGGAAATGTGTTAATCAAAGGTCTTACTCTCTATAGGTGTAGTGGGTTCAGGAATGGATGGAAGTTTATATTGAAAACTATGAAATGCATTTCAATCAATGCGAGAAGATGGAACAGCCTGGTAAATTGGTAAATTTCTTTCAAATGACCCAATAGACAGAAAGATACATGTGCTTGACACTTGATAACATTTGGTAATTTTACATCGCCATCATTTTTATTGATGGTCAATTCATCCACGAAATAATGATTACTATGCACAGGGTTATTAATCATGCCTTCATGATGGCCTTAAATTCCAGGTAGCCATCTACATTTCATATTGTAGTGTCCAATTCTCTTTTAAGTAACATTGAGCTCTCGTAGGGCTTTAAGAACTTCAGTCTTAATTTCACGAGGATGAGCTCGAGACTGCCAAGTTAGACCAAAGAGTACAATCATATTTCATATATTTGGTAGCATCAGTTTCTAGGTTACATCTTTTGACATTATAGAAAAAGCAAGAAACCAACAGTTATTAGGTTACTTATTTTCTTTTACTCCTCAACATCTTCAGCAAGATGCACTCTGGAGGGTGGTTTTGGGTAGTTTTTTCTAATAGTATAAAATGGAAATACGTGTTTCTCAGACTAGAAATTTAAAGTAGGGACAAGAAACAAGAATACCGTAGTCTCCTGAAACTCAGCTCAAAGATAAGCCACTAGAAACATGGAATCAGTTTTCCAAGAACAAATAATAAGCAACAGTAACCTTGAATATATTCTCAATAACAATGATCATCAGTAACTATTAGCAAGGAAGAATTTCAAATTTCTTAAGACAATAAGTCTAATTAATGATGCACCTCATTTTGAATTCGGTTACAAAGAGACTCCACCAGCTGATTCCTGTCAAATCCCATCTTTACAACTTCCTGAAGAATTTCTTCATCGATCTAAAAAAGAATAAAATAAAATAATCAAAGGAAAAAGTTTAATTGCTTGGGCAGGAGAAACTATATTGAAAACTAAAAGAAGTAGCTTTTAAAATTTGGTTGGTTTTTTAAACCATTGGTAAAAAGTAGATAACAAATAAAGAAATTTGGAGGTAAAAATACCAATTTAATTTTTAAAAACAATAAAAACCAGATAGTTATCAAACAGGATCTTGATGAAATAGTTATGCTTCCTTAAAAAAAGTTTTGACAAATATCAATTTATAACCCTAAACTTTGGGGATTGCATCAATTTAAATCCTAAGTTAAAAATTGTATCAATTTATACCCTAAACTTTAGGGGTTGTATCAATTTAGACCCTGAATTTTAAGAGTTGTATCAATTTAAACTCCAAACTAACAATTGTATCAATTTAGACCCTAAACTTTCTTACGTGTATCAATTTAACCCTAAACTTTCATAAATATATTAATTTAAATCCCAAATTTTTATAAATATATCCAAATAAAAAATAATTGAGGATTTAAGTTGATATAATTATGAAAGTTCAAGGTTTAAATTGATACACTTATAAAAATTCAGGGTTTAAATCGATATAATTATTAATTTGGGGTTTAAATTGATACAACTCCAAAGTTCAAGGTTTAAATTGATACAATTCTTAATTCAGGGTTTAAATGCATACAACACCCAAAGTTTAGGGAATAAATTGATATTTACTTAAAAAGTAATAAATAAATAAATCTAATGAACCCGGATTACAAAGTTTGAAAAGAGATGACATCTATGAACTGATAAATCGTCTCCCAATAAAATCATGAAAAACAGAGTTGTAAAATTAAAAGTAGAACTCGTTGTGTTTTAAAGCACAAGGTGCACTGATGAGCAAAATCCTTTCGAGCTTCACAAAGTTCATAAAATGTTGTTAGTCGTCATCAATTCTGGGTCTAAATCATTGTTATGTCGCAGAAGATCTATTACCTTGAAAGCAAAATCAGTGTAACCTCGGTACTAAATTGCAAAAAGCCAGTTGCTCCCCAAGATTAACACAACACTCTTCTCAGATGTGCATCGTCGAAAAAGGGATACAATCGAGTGAAAATTTACTTAGAATTAAATCTCTAAAATAGAAAGAAATTAGTCAAAACTCAAATTTCACCTCAGGACAAAAAGAACCATTTAGATCGTTAACAAAATGTCTTTAATGTCAGTTTAAAAACTAGCATTATAGATGACCAAGATTTCAATGTCAATTACCTTCAATGTCATGCCAGTTTTTAACCAACAATGAATACTACTTTCAATGTCGGTTTTCAACCGATATTGAACATCATCTTTAGTGTTGGTTTTTCACCTACATTTTATTGATAACTGTCCGTTATTAAATGTCTGCCATGGTTTTTTTATTGAAAAAATAAAAATACATATACCTTTTTTTTTTTACTTATGCATGTGGAAATCAACAATATTTTCCTTTATCGGAACATACACAAAATAATATCATAATTGCTATATATATACAACTCAATTTTAAACAAACATAAAAATTAACTAATTCACAACAAAGAAAGTGACAAATTGTTTAACTACCCTATCAATAAGTTATATTGATCAATTATTGAAAGAACTCTAAGTCTAAAGATCTAGAGAGTTTGTTGTCTATTTTGAAGGGTCATATAGATACATTCAACAAACAGAAAACAAAATGAAAATAATCCAACCTAAATAATATCTTAAAAGTGTCTAAGTGAAAACAACTTAGAAAGTTCATAGAAAATGTCAGAGAGACTTGTTGACTCTCAAAACAACCTATAAATTGTTCCTAGATATCATTTTGATTTTCAAAACTAACTGCAAATTACCTAAAAATTACCCAAGTGACAATTCAAATCTCAAAATAACTTAAAAATGTGTGAGGGAAACTTTTCACCCAACCTAAAAAGTACCTAAAGAGTGACTAAGTGACACTTTTAACTCTCAGAAAGACCTTTAAAATGCCTAAATATGACTTTCAATCTCAAAACTAACCTATAAAGTTTCCAAAAAGTGATTGAGACTTCAATTCTCAAAACAACTTAAAATATTTAAGGACGATTTAATAATCAAAACCCACTAGAAATTCTCTAAAAAAAGTTTCTCAGTGTCACGTTGGTTATCAAAACCAACTAGAAATTTCCTAAAAAGTGTCTAAGATATATTTTAATATAAAAAATACCTCAAAATGTCTAAGTGTAGTTTTCAATCTCAAATGAAAATGTTCTGGTCATGACTCCAAAACCAAAACTTGGGCGGATGTGAACTCCCAATTAAATATTAGCAACACGAAATAAGAAGTCCAATTATAGTATATCCATAATACAATTTCAAGGGCAAAATTGAAATGATTTACACAAGTCCAATAAGAAGCAAGTAGTAACTCCAATTAATTTGCAAGAATCAAAAGCAACAGGCATTACAAACGAAAGACGTGTGGATCATAAGAACGTAGAAACGATGGAGACAAAGATGATAAAAAGCTTTCAAGCCTAGTGTCGAATGAAACGTAAAGAGAGATTGAGATTTTGCTCACCATTTCAGTGAAATTGAGTTGACAGATGAGAGAAAGTGGGATTTAATTAAGAGAAAGAAAAAAAAGACAAAAAAAAAGAGAGATAGAAGAGCTTGCCTCAACCAAAATTAACAGTGGTGGCGAGCAAACGGGCA
>NW_028326083.1:0-11836 GCF_027475165.1 Benincasa hispida | reverse complement strand
CTACCACAACAAAACCAATATTTACCTTGAACTTGTTCAAAGAAACACACTCCCAATAATATTCCACAACCACTTGTTCTCAAATATAATTTCGAGATATATTTCGAGACTCATGTCCTTAGAGTTAGACTCTTTCTATACATACTTCGAGAAAAGCTAACAATGAATAAAATACCTAACAGATGGAAACATATCACAAATCTAACATGTAGTTTGAGATATATTTTGAGACTCGTGTCCTTAGAGTTAAACTCTTTCTATAAATACTTTAAGAAAAGCTAACAATGAATAAAATATCTAACAGATGGAAACATATCACAAATCTAACATGTAGTTCTATGGAGCAATAAAAAAATCTAAACATTCAACAATCAATCAATAGATCAGGATTTGCACATAACTAAGTTAAGAAAATACCTCTCTCTTCTTGCATTTCTCATAAACATCAAAATGATGTTCTTGACATTTGCTCTTCTCTGAGCAATGTTCTTCAAGACCTATAGTATTTGGAAAAGGAAATTTTCTCTAATACAAAATTAAATTTTGTTGCTTCTTCAAGTTCATAAGTTGTTCATTACCCTACATGAAGAATGTCTGAAGAAACCTATAAGGAGAGTTTTGAAGTACTAAACTAGAACAAAAATCTTGAAGTAAACAAACCCAAATACCCATTTTGCCTCTTTTTTCTTCCACTCGTTCTAAGTGTCCACTATAGAAATATACTCATTTTGCCTCTTTCTTGATGTCTTTTCTCTACAATCAAACAATATAGAAACTAAAAAAAAATTCACAGGCAAGTTTTAGGGATAGGAAACAAGAACAAAGAGACATTCTAATTGAACTCCACCAACTAAGGGAGTTGCAAAACTGCACTTGGTACTGTTGGCCTACCTACAATCGTTTGGCTACTTGAGCCAAGCAAGAGAACACTATTTAATATCAACTGGAAAAGACAAATCCATAAAAAAATACTCATTAAAGTTTGCTCAAGATTAAATACATAGAAGAACTATAGTCAATAACAGTATAAAAACGCACACAAATAACAAAAAACAAGTAGACAAGGTATTAATAGAAAACATGAAAAAATCAGTAGAACAATATTCAATTGTGACAAGACCAAAGGGCATTAGAAACTAACAATAAGATTTTGAATAAAAGCTAACAAATGATGATATGTGTTATATTTTCTTTAGTTAGTCTAAAGCAATTATTCTTACCAAATAAAATATATCATTATACATTTTAGCCCCATCTATGACAAGTTGAAAAGTGCAGCTTCTCATATATGTAAAACAATTGTTTTTTAGGAGCTCTACTATATTTTGTCACACTATCATAAAAAACAAAGGAGCTTTTATATATTTATTCATCTAAAAACTTCTTTACAGCCCATCAAATTAATGTTTAAGTCAAATTAGGAATGGAGGTTTGAAGATTGCGTGTAATACTAGAAATTTTAAAGGGAAAAAATGAAAATACGTTTGTCGGAGTAAGGGAAGAGAGGGCCTGGTTTGCCGTGGATGGTATGAGCGTTAAAGGCTGGTGGAAGTCCCAATTTGTTGGCTTGCAATTGTCACAAAAATATTTGATCTCATTTGTTAGAGCTCTATTTTCAAAATTTAAAAGGTATTTGTTAATTTTTTTTCTTTCTGAGGGATTCATTTTCGATCAAATTTAAAAACTCAGAAGTAGAGTAGTGAAAATTACGGGGACATTTGGCCAAGAACGAACCCGACGGTGCGTATAACGAAGACACACGAACGATGACGGAACAAGCAGTAGATTCGACGGAGACATGCGAACGATGACAGAATGAGCAGTAGATCCAATGGAACGACTAACAGATCAGAGCGATTGGGTGTGGCAGCGTAGGTTGCACGATGAACAGACTGTAAGAGTTAAACAACAGGAAATGAAAGTATCAAGGATCCATAAGCATTCTAATTCACTAATTTTGGCAAAAACTAAAGCATGCTCTTCATAAAAAATGGGTTTTCAGAACATACCTTTGATGAACTCTTCAAGAAAAACGTCTGTTCAGCTGCTGTCTTCACTTGATATCAACGTGAACCACCTCAAAACCTTCCCTACTATGCTCTTGAAGTTTTAGGCAGAGTTGTGGGACTCAAGAACAACTTGAAGAAGTGAAGAAACAAGAAAAGCTCACAATAACAAATTGAAGAAGACAGTTTCTTCTTCACCGAAGTTTTTCTCTCAAAATTCTGTATAACTCTTCTTTTCCAACAACTCCAATCTTCTTTATATATTTAGATGAACATGCAAAGTGATGGAGTGCATGACTTGCAACTCATGCTTGGAGAATCAAAGTAGAGAAGATAATGGTTTTTGTATGAGCATAAAGATGATGGTAATGGAGAAAATCCACTTTCCATTTTGTGCAACCATGCAAATTGTTTTTCTATTTTCTTTTTAAAACAAAAATGATTTAAAACCATTTTAATTCAAATTTTATTTTCTTAAATTAATTTAATATCAAATATTAAATTAATTTTTGCACGATAATCATCTTCATATATTTAAATCATATTTAAATATTTATTCTCTTATTCCGTTTAATTTGAACGTTTCAAATTAATTTCTCAAGCTACCCTAAAGCTTACCCATTTACGAGCTAGTAGGGGGACCTCGTGGATCTACAGATCATGGGCTTCAACGATCCGAGACTAATCGGCTAAACTCATTAGACTGATCTAATCCCCATTCGTTAACTAATAGTGATTCCACTAAAGCCCGTAGTTGAACTCCCCTCACTGTAGATATATTATGTCTACTCGATATAACCGTGATTAGTAAGTTAACCCTTCACAGGTTGCTCGTAATAACGGATGGGTCGAATCTTTGTTTTACCCTTGAAATTACCTCTTATTCCTTAAGTTCCATTGATCCCCTAATGAACAATTGATTTGTGATCCAATCAACAAATCAAATCCCTCTCAGGTCATTGAGGGGGTGAGGCCTCTTGTTCAAAAGCCTTCGACCAGAATTAACACTTGATGGGGAACAACCTCTCTATAACCCTAATTGGGTAGGAGTGGAATTCCGTCTTGCACCCTATGTTCCCTGCTATTCATCCAGTCTTATCCCCAAAATGGTAAGCTTATTGAGTAAAGGAAATTAGTCTACTCTCACCATTTGCATATCAAAGGATAATTCCAAACAAACAGGAGTTCATAGTTAGCTCAGGATTAAGGTTAAGTTACCTAGGTCATCACTTTGAAATAATCAATCTTAGACAGTAAACAGCATCATAAAGTAAGAGTGACAGGTTTCGTGGTCCGATCTTGCAGAAAACTCATTTGCACAGGACACCCCCACTTCTCATGTCTCGACATGCATGAATTAGATCACTTCGTATGTGGCACTTTACAACACTTTGTAACAACTACAGAGTAGGCCGCATCCAATAGTGTTACTAGAATAAGATACCCAATCTTATTCATATACTAGAGATCTTTTTGACTATTTACTCGAACCTGATCCACTTGTATGTCTCCATATAAAGTTCAAGTACTCATATAATATTTAAGGGACTTAGGTTTATTGGATTTCTAAAAAACAATATATTCAACAACAACTTTATCGAATTCTCAGAATAAGTTCTAATGTTTAGAAACCACGAGTTTTAGGACTTAAAACCCAAAAAACTCCCACTTGGACGAAAACCCAGTGGTAACTTATATATCTGATATATAAGACTGAGTTTCTAAGTTTTATAGAGAAATACAATAAACTAGGGCATCCCATACCCATGGTTTTACCATTTGGTATCTCATACCTGGTATTTCTCTTACTTGCCCTAGGTCATTAACCTTTGGTATTTCTAGTCTTACTAGATGATTCTTAAACACTTTAGCCGAGAGAATCATTGAAAACATATTAGTATACAAATAGGTTTCTTATGGGGAATTCATCTATTACTTAATAATGGCAAGGAAACATATTTTCCTCCCACTATATTGAGGTATTCTCAACTCTTTGATTAAGATGGTCTGACCTGCCTTAACAACTCTTGTTAACAATCAGAGCTAGAAATCTTAAATTCATTATACTTCGATCTTAGCGATTTAAATATCTGAATATTTGCTGATGGCTATTGACAATTTGATTCTTAATAGAAGTTTCTATGAGATAGAACAAACATTTCATTCAAAACAAAAAAATATGTACAAAAGGTTCATTATAAGATTTAATAAAAGCAGGTAATTTACATCTTCATCAGCAACTTCTCTTACTGGATGAGCTGAGCAAACGGTCTCCAGGATCTAAGCAGCCTGTTTTCCTTTCTCTGCTCTCTTCTCTACAAGATATTTAGGGCAATTTCTCTTTCAGTGCCCCAACTCGTTGCAGTGGAAACATTTCCGTTTCTCTGCAGCGGTTTTCTTGCTCTTCTTACCAACAGGCTTTTTACCTTTCCCTTTGTCTTTCTTCACTGGAATACTCTTAGTCTGCAAAGATGAGGCAACTTTAGGCTTGGTGGAAATTCCTCTCTTCTCAGCAGAAGCAACATTTACTTATGGTACTGGTTCTAGACCCTTGGTTCTCAACATGGTCTAAAAAGCCTGCAGCTCATTAAGCAGAGTTGTCAAGTTGTATCGATTTTATTCATCAAGGCATTGGTACAAAATTACAGAAAACTCTTCGGAAGAGACTCTAGGATAAAACCAACTTGACTTCTCTCATCCTTCATAGCACCGTTCACTTCAGCCACATTAAAGTGGACCATCATGTCCAAGACATGTTCACGAACATTAGTCTCCTCTTTGCGACTATTGTAAACATATTTGATAGCATCATGCCTCAGGGTGAAAGAGGGTTGTCCAACATCCTGCTTAGAGATTCTATAATTTCTTTGGCAGTGTTCATACCCTCGTGGTTTTTGGTCAAAACATCAGACAGGCTGGTGAGAATATAAGCACGAGCTTTTTCATTAGCCCTGATCCATTTTTCAAATGCTTCCCAAATAGTTCGATTGGTATTTGAGCTAGGAATGGGAGGACATTCCTCCATTAAGAAAAATATCAAATCGTTTATCATGAGTATTGTATTCAAATTCGATTTCCAGTTTACATAATTGTCCCCAATCAGTTTGTCCGAAGCCAATAATTGTATAATAGAACTTGTCATTCTGAAATTATAAACAAATTTTATAAGTGAATTGCTTTTAAATCCAATCAAGTTTTAGCAAAGTGATAATGTACCTATAATCATTATTTTTGCAATGATACTTAAGTGATTTAGAACAAATGCTACCATGGGGCAGTCAAGAATTGCTTCACAAAAGCAAGACAGTTCTTGACCAAATACTATCTCTAGAATAACTCATATTTCGATAGCCATTTAGTTATCGTTTTCGGTCAAGATCATTACTAACAATTTAGTAAGTCTTGTAAGTGTAGACCCGCCATTTTCAGATCTTACAGAACGGTATGAGTATGCCTCCAAAATAGAAGACAATACCCAAGATGGAACTATAAGACCCTATTCATTTTACTGAAGCCTGGATTGTTCCGAATCCTATGTCACAACCCTCTATAAGGATCGCTGCAGTAACGACTATTAGTGGTGAATGAAAAACAACAGCAGGCGCAACATAAGAATCTCATGGTTCAAATTAATGGAGGAGACCGTAGAACAATGTTGACACATTTCCTTCACTCACTTACTATGAACGACTTCCCCCATTCACCTTGTTATTGACCCATGCAAACACTTTCCGTATGAAGTAGTCGAGGTAAAATCGACAAGAAGCCGAGAATGGATCTCACGATGTGAACTCTTGAAGACGTGAGAGGTAATAACTTTTATTCTCCCACTGAAGTGTTCTAAATGTTTGGGTATTTTACTTAGGCAAGACGGCTAATTTCATACAACCTAAGTCTAAGTAGTTTATCCAAATATAACTCTTATAATTGGATTTAACCTACAATGTCTAGGTGATAAACCATTTTATTACCTCACATCGATCACGAATGCTTATAAAATCGGTTACCAATGCTCAATTATTCGACTATAATCCCCAGGTAGGAGGTGTTCTGTAGACCATCAACTTAAATATCCCCAACCTTTGACAGGATTATATACCCGTTGAGTTTGTAACCATAGTTTTACAAGTTTAACGTCCTATTTTAACTATTAAAATAAGTGGTTAACCTAAGTGAGCATGCAACTGTTCTTTGTTATGATTTTAAACGTCTAACCAATTTTATAACAACTTACAAAATTTAGACATGCTCAACATCCACGACAAACAACGAAGGTATCTAATATAACTATTATATTAAACATAACCCTAACATACATACTATATATCATAACAATATAATATACTGTCAATGCATGTAACATGCTTCCTATGGTGGGGTTTTAAATCTACATGACATACTGTATGCATATACATGAATTTATTTAATTATCACATACATCTCATGCATAAACAATTAAATACTAACTGTTATGGTTTTCGTTTTGGCATAAACAAGCAAATAGATAGCTAACTATTACAAACAGCTTCATAACCGTCTTTGAACCGCTCCAAACCAAACCCAAAACAACTTGAGCTGGGCTGGATGAGTCTAAACCAGACCAACAAAGCCTGAACCTGACCAACCACGACCATTTGAGGCTGAACCAGATTGAACCTTGAGTAAACCGGTCGAACCGGTTGCTCTCGGCCCAACCCCAATATGTGGTTAAGATCGATCGTGTAACGCCTGGAGGTATCATCTAGCCTCGTTGCCTTGGTTGAGAGGAAGTACACGATCGCATAGTGTTTGCTGGAAGCTAGACGATCGTTTAGCTCTATCGCATAGGACCAGACGATCGCTTAGTTCCATCGTAGTGCAATCGCTTAGCTCCATCACATAGTACTAAGCAATTGCATAACACCATTGCCTAGTGTATTCAAGTTATCGTTTAGTATCCGCCGCAACTAAAAAATTGCATAGCTCTATCGTATAGAACATCATCGCATCGCATAGCATTTATCTACATGATCGCTTAGCTCCACGACCAAACGATCGCTCAGTGCTATCGCGTAGCACTTCATCGCATCGCTTAGCGTGTATTGTTGCTAAACGATCATATAGTACCATTGTTTAGCAAAAACAACATATCATCTAGTTCCCACGACTAAAACTAAACGATTGCGTAATGCTATCGTATAGCAAATGAACGCATCGCTTAGCTCCCACAGGTACACGATCGTTTAGTGTTCAACATCACAACGACCAGCGCATATTAATAAACAAAGTTTAGCTTTTCTTCTCATCGTGTAACGTCTGGAGCTAAACAATTGTTTAACAACTGGACCTCAACAATAAATTTAAGTAGAAGCTAAAAACTTTGGAATAGCAGCTCGACCTTTTTCGCTTGTTTCTTCAATTACATCTTAATTTCAACTCTAATGACTTCAAATAAATTACAGACTCTTGCTAACACAAAAATGCTCGTAAAACAAGAGCCAATTACAAATTTAATTGAGAAATTAAAAAGAATTAAGATTCTAAAACAGAGAAAACCATAGCAGTGCAACAGTTTCATATATCTCATGAAAAAACACCCACCTTGCCAAAATTAGACCGAATTGAAAGTTTAAAAGATGCTCTGATACCAATTGTAAGAGTTAAACAGCATGCAGTGGAAGTATCAAAGATCCATAAGCATTCACTAATTTTGGTAAAAACTAAAGCATGCTCTTCATAAAAAATGGGTTTTCAGAACATACCTTTAATGAACACTTCAAGAAAAATGTCTGTTTAGCTGCTGTCTTCACTTGATATCAACGTGAACCACCTCAAAGCCTTTCCTACTATGTTCTTGGAGCTTTAGGCAGAGTTGTGGGACTCAAGAACAACTTGAAGATGTGAAGAAACAAGGAAATCTCAAAACAGCAAATTGAAGAAGACAAATTCTTCTTCACCGAAGTTTTTCTCTCAAAATTCTGTATACCTCTTCTTTAACAACTCTAATATTCTTTATATATTTAGATGAACATGAAAAGTGATGGAGTGTATAGCTTGCAGCTCATGTTTGGAGAATCAAAGTTGAGAAGATAATGGTTTTTGTGTGAGCATAAAGATGATGGTAATGGAGAAAATCCATTTTCCATTTTGTGCAACCATGCAAATTGTTTTTCCATTTTCTTTTTAAAACAAAAAATGATTTTAAACCATTTTAATTCAAAATTTAATTTCTTAAATTAATTAATTTAATATCAAATATTAAATTAATTTTTGCACAATAATCATCTTCATGTATTTAAATCATATTTAAATATTTATTCTCTTGTTCTGTTTAATTTGAACATTTCAAATCAATTTCTCAAGCTACCCTAAAGCTTTCCCATTTACGAGCTAATAGAGGGACCTCGCAGACCTACAGATCATGGACTCTAACGATCCGAGATTAATCAGCTAAACTCATTAGACCGATCTAACCCCTATTCGTTAACTAATGGGTGATTCCACTAAAGCTCATAGTTGAACTCCCCTCACTGTAGATATATTATGTCCACTTGATATAACCATGATTAGTAAGTTAACCCTTCACAGGTTACTCATAATAACGGTTGGGTCGAATCTCTATTTTACCCCCGAAATTACCACTTGTTCCTTAAGTTTCACTGATCCCCTAATGAACAATTGATTTGTGATCCAATCAACAAATCAGATCCCTCTCAGGCCAATGAGAGGGTGAGACCTCTTGTTCAGGACCCAGAATTAGCACTTGAAGGAAACAACCTCTCTACTAACCCTAATTGGGTAAGAGTGAATTCCCTCTTGTACCCCATGTTCCCAGCTATTCATCTGGTCTTATCTCCAAAATAGTAAGCTTATTGAGTAGAGGTAATTGGTCTACTCTCACCATTTGCAGATCAAAGGATAATTCCGAACAAACAGAAGTTCATAGTTAGCTCAGGATTAAGGTTAAGTTACCTAAGTCATCGCTTTGAAATAGTCAGTCTTATACAGTAAACATCGTTATAAAGTAAGAGTCACAGGTTTCATGGTCCGATCTTGCACAAAACTCATTTGCACAGGACACCCCCACTCCTCATATCTCAACATGCATGAATTAGGATCACTTCGTTTGTAGCACTTTACAACACTTTGTAACAAGTACAGAGTAGGTCGCATCCAATAGTGTTACCAGAATAAGGTACCCAATCTTATTCATATACTATAGATCATTTTGACTATTTACTTGAACCTGATTCACTTGTATGACTCCACATAAAGTTCAAGTACTCATATAATAGTCAAGGGACTTAGGTTTATTGGATTTCTAAAAAACAATATATTCAACAACTTTATCGAATTCTCAGAATAATTTCTAATGTTTACAAACCACGAGTTTTAGGACATAAAACCCAACACAGACCTGCATGGAGGCCAAATCTACACCACGACAAACTCTTTACCCATGATCGATGGACGAATGACAAGAGTTTGGAAGAGAGAAGTAAGAAAGAATAGGGTCTGAAGAAGAAAGTGTGAGAATGAGAGGAAAAAGAAAATAAGGGGAGAGTGGGCGGGGGGGGGGGGGGGGGGGGGGGGGGGGGGGGGGTCGATGGGCAATGAAAAAAATTGAGGGGGGGGGGAATAGAAAGTGAGAGGATGAATTAAGCAGGTCTTTAATGTCGGTTTAAAACCGACATTACACATCTGATTTTACTTTTTTCAACTGACATTAAAGCCCAAAATTCTTGTAGTATCATAGTCCTCATTGAACACATATGCCAAGGGTGAGCCATGCAAGGAGAGGAGTATGTGGCCAAGCAATGACTTACGATGCCTTAAGGTTAGTATGACATAAGTGATGTGATGATAAGAGAACTATAAGCTGATAATTTCATCCAGACAAGTGGCTAACCGAGAAGAGGTTGAACTTAAGTTAGAAGAAGATGGACAAATAGGGTTTCATGCAAGGAAGACAACCCAAACTTTATGCGAGTAGGAAGTGGCATGGAAGTAGGTGAGTGGCATGGAAGTAGGTGGTGAAAAAACATGGTGAAGACATTCCAAAGTTCCTAAGTAGGAGGTGTCATGCGTTGGAGCCTTAAAGAGATGATGAGGATAGGTTCCTAAAGCTTATAAATACCACCACAAGGCTTCTCTTCAATTCATAACAAAAATCCTCTTCAAAGGACATTAGAAATAGTGTTTGAGAGCATATTTGAAAGAAGCTGTGCATTGATCATGAAGGGCATGTGTTGATAGCAAGACCATGCGTTGATCAAGTGGTTCCAAGAGAAGGAGATACTATCAGACAATAAGATCATGAAGTAGTATCAACTCGAAATGAGGAGTTCTCCCAAACTACTTGTGAGTTTTGAGTGATTTAAAAGCCTCTTGAAAGCTCTGAGAGTCTAGTTTTCAAGACAGGGCTACCGAAGAGGAAGCTCAAATGATTCAGGCTGGAGAGTGAAGAAAAGACAGAAGGGTCGAGCTCTCGGATAAGCTTGAGCCAGTCTTAATGATTTGAGAATTCTGGTCAAACCACGAGAAGTTCTAAGCTAATATTTTAAGGTAAGCATCCTGAGACATTTATAAACCTATTCGTAGAAGAAAGTGTCTCAAAATAAGGTCTAGAATAATGGGTAATCTAAACTTGAAGTTGAATCTGGAATTTAGGGTTCAAAAGGGAGCCCGAGGAAACCAAGGAACTTCTAGAGAGAAAGGTTCTTGCCAACCAAGGTGAATGGTATTTCCTTTAAGGTCTTAAGCATATATTTCATGTTTATGTTCATGTTGTGAATGAGTATTTAGAACGAGAATGAGAATATGTGATCAAGATGATCAGGGGGTCAACAGACCTAGTTCCTGAGCTTGGAGCAAAACCTCACGAGATGGTCAGGGGGCCATGAGGCCTAGTTCCTGAGTTAGTGAGAAGAACCTCGTATGGGATGGTCAGAAGATCAATAGACCAAGCTTCTGAGCCCATAAGCAGGGATCTATATGCATATAGGGAACACAGGAGAGTATACATTTATGATTAGTATTAGTTTAACTATCTACTGTGTGTGTAGGTAGAGTTAGGAACAGACTCATTCGAGGCAGAGGTTTGAATGTTAACCTCGTAGTTGTAATATCTTGTATTATTGTGAGTTGAAAGAGACTCTAGAAGTTGCTTACCACTCACTGAGCTTTTTAAAGCTCATTTTTTTCTTTCATGTTTTTCTTCCCGAGTATCGAAAGATGAGGAGTTCTAAGGTGCTGCTAAGGTTAAGGTGTGCCACGCCACAGCCACACTTCCCAATTTTAAAGTTGTTATTGTAAACTTTGTAGTTAAGTCTTGAAGTTGTATAAACGTTATACTGTTTGTAATAAAATGATTTTAGCCAAATATTTGTTTATATCCTTGGTTTAAAGGTTAATGAGTGAAAAAGGTTTAGATGGACAGTAAGTATCACAAAAGGGTGGTATCTGCCATCTTCACTTCTCATTTCAAGTTTTAGAGGCAGGCTCGGGAGGTGGTGCGACATTAGTCTTTTTTTAAAAAAAAAAAAAAAAATCTTGAGATATATATAGTAATTTCATAAGTAGTATTGGAACTTGTTGATTATAATTCGAGAAATATGAATATGATAACTAAAAACCCATCTTTTATTTATATGTTTTTATGAGGACCCTTTTAAATACAAAAAATATTTAAAATTATTTACACTTTATAATAAAAAGTTCCAAAGTATTTGAACTTTAAGTATAAATATTTTTTAGTTTTTTCTATTTATAAGAATTTTCTGTATTTATTATATATATGTCAAATAAAAACGATTTAAATTATTATCTTTTCATGAAATCCTAAATTGAAT
>NW_028326082.1:0-11992 GCF_027475165.1 Benincasa hispida | reverse complement strand
ATGTGCAGTCTTGATGCGAAGTGATTGCCATTTGAATGCAATTCTTGATTTAAATGCATTTTTGTTTTACCCGAGTGGTTTTGATATGATATGCAGTGGGAGGGATAAGATTGAAACTAGATCAGGTGAAACTCTTTCTTCCCAGAATTTTCATTTTGAGACGTCTTAGTTGTAGTCAAGGCATTAATTGACAGTTCGGTTCTATTTTTCAGTTTAAGCAAGCTGAAGAAACTGCTCAGAATCTTGATTTGGATGGCCTTGTTGTAATTGGTGGAGATGATTCCAACACAAATGCACGTCTCCTCGTTGAAAACTTTAGGTATTTTTCAGAACTATGAAATTTGTTTATTGCCTCCCTCCTTTTTGCTCTCTTTCTCACTCTCATTGTCATATATGGATAAGCTATTATATGTTATTTTTATTACAAAAATATAAGGTTGAGTAATTAATTACTCTAGGGTACCATTTTTTTTTGTGTGCAAGACTCTATGATCTATATTCCCCTTCTTTCTGTTGTTTTCAAATTAGTAGTAAGAATTTGAAAACCCAAGTGATTGGTTGCCCAAAAACTGTTGATGGTGATCTCAAATCCAAAGAGGTCCCCACAAGTTTTGGATTTGATTCTGCTTGCAAGGTACTCATTTCTCTTTGTAACTGCTTTAGAATTCATATTTCGTTTGGACTCAACTTTGGTGACTGTTGCAAAGTTGAAGTAGTTTCTTCAAGAATTCAAGGAAAAAATGGAATGTCGCATTCATGAGATGAGATGCTTAATAGGCTCTTCTGATGTTTATGCAGATATATTCAGAAATGATTGGTAATGTGATGGTTGATGCTCGATCTACAGGAAAATATTACCACTGTAAGCATTTTGCTTAATGAAATTGAAACTAAAAATAGTTCTGATGTGCTGACATGTTCATAATAACTGAATTATTGACATTACCAGTATTTAAAGTTCAGATATGTCCACTTTTTTAAAAAATATATAAATAAATAAATAGATTTAATCCCATCTTGTTGCTTTATCTGTAAAATACAGTGCACTTCACGGCTGCTCAATTTTATTAACCTTCTCTATTTGACCTACCTAATGTGAGGTTGTACTTTTTCATTGTTGTGATGTTGATACTTTTTTGTTTCTCACTCAAGTTTCAAGTTTATTATCATATGACATTAAAGTGTACATATATCCACAGTTGGACGGCTTATGGGTCGTGCTGCTTCTCACATCACATTGGAGTGTGCTTTGCAAACTCATCCAAATATTACTATTATTGGAGAAAAAGTAGTTGCTTTATTTAAACTACTTAAGATAGAAACCTTTGTCAAGGACAACATTTATCTCCACATGCTTTACCAGATAGAAATCTTTGTCAAGAAGGGCATTTACCTCCACATGCAACCCTAGGGTAGTTTATTCTCTTTGAGAATTAGATTTTGTCTCAGTAATAACTAATAATCTCTGCAACAGATACTATGTAACTATGAAAACTGAAATTGTTGAGTCCGTTAATATATCCTGTTTGAGAATTTTATCTTCTTGCATTTTTACATGGAATGGTAAATATCAAACAAAACTTAAGGGTAAAGATGAAAAGTTGTGATAAACAAAGGATTCATGGAATTAGGTTGAAACTTTTAATATGGTGCAATGGAACTAAGTATTGACATCCCATATCATATTCAATTGCCTAAGTGATATTGGATGCCTTTTTTTGTCTGCATTGAAAAATTTGGTCTCTACCACCTAGTTGTATTTGACTCATGGAGATTTATTGGTTTTGAATATATGCAGGCGAAAAAATTTCCAGACAAAAAATAATTTGTTTTGAATGTTGACTCATTTATTAATAGAGCTTTAGTTTATAGGGTACATCGAATTTACAATGTGTTTTGCAGGTTGCGGCTAAGCAGCTTACCTTGAAAAACGTTACAGACTACATTGTCGATGTAATTAGTAAATGTTCTGAACTTGGTTATTAATTATGGTGTTGTACTTATTCTTGAGGGTTTGATTGACTTCATTCCGGAGGTATTTCTCTTGTTATTGTAACTAATTGTGTTTATTTCTTTTGGTTGTATGCTCACTATCCACTAAACCCAAGATTCTCGAGATCAATATTTCATTCTTGAACTGATATCATTTATAATTCGCTTTCTACAGGTGCAACAGCTTATTTCGGAACTTAATGAAATTCTTGCCCACGATATTATAGATGATGATAGGTTATGCAAAAAGAAATATTATAGATGAGGATAGGTTATGGAAAAAGAAACTAACTCAATCTCATTACTTTTTTGAATTTTTCCCACAAGCAATCCAAGAACAATTGTTGCTTGAAAGAGAACCACACGACAATGTCCAAGTAATTGTTTTTCCTTTTTGTTTTATACATGTCTTTTCATGAAATTGCGGTGGAAAAGAGAAAACAAAAAGGTGCATATAATGGGCGGCCAATTCAAGGGGCAGTCACATTTCTTTGGGTACTTATTCTATTCGTGCTTGAAATGTAAAATTACGAATGGTACGAGCAAATGGCCACGAGATGATACGAAAAAAATTGTACTTTGCTGGTTAGTGCTCTGTGTGTTATCTCTGTTTAATTCTTCTTTTGACTTATACGTACGAAGGGATGTGTGGTTTATCCACGAACTTTGATTCAACTAATTGCTATGCTTTGGGTTACACTGCTGGAGCTCTCCTCCAGAGTGAAAAAACTGGACCAATATCATCGATCTGTCTGTCCCACTTCTTGTACCTCCTGATCATTTTAGTCTCTAACCTTTTAACCTTTCATTCTTTTTCTTGATATCAGTTTCCTCCATAGATTTTTCCTCGTTTCTATTACTTACTAGTTATGCATATTAGGTAGGAAATTTGGCTGCTCCAGTTGAAGATTTGGTTGGTTGGCAGAACTGCATTGACTTCGTTAATGGACGTGGAAAGGAGACACGGTATGATTTTTTCATGAAAACGTGCATTCCTGTTCTCATGTTTTCTTGAATAACACGTTAATAATTTTTTTTATAGAATATTTTTTATGGGGAATAAGAAGGGAAATGACAAACAGAATATCAATTATCCAGCCAAAATGAGAACAATGGAGTTCACTAGAAGAAAAAAAATTTAAGATGAAAAAAACCTCTCCAATCTATATTAAAAAGACGACAATTTTCTAGTTGATGAAACTTAAAAGTTTATTTTATTTTTCTTTTTTAAGCATCCAAATAACTTACTAGTGACTAACAAAATACTATAAAGACAGATGCATGTAAGATCAGAAAAACAAGGATAAAAGTGGAGTATCATCATGTAAAAGTGGGGTATCTTTTCTCTTAACAATTTTGAAAGGCTTTGGATTGATAGAACATCTTCATGTAGTCTAGTTTAATATTTATCATTTGATGATCTCTTTCTAAAGGTAGAATTCGTTTGGCAGGTAAGTTCAAGCCTGTGATCAAGAAGACAATGGAATATCGCATTTCTCTACCTATCTTTCATTGATTCAATCTTTCATTTCTCTACCTATCTTCCCATTTTCATCTACATTTCTCTCCTACCAATGTCTCTGCCTTTCATCGTTAATGCCGATGTTTCCCCATCACAAGTGTTGGATTTGATTCTGCTTGCAAGGTACTCATTTCTCTTTGTAACTGCTTTAGAATTGATATTTCGTTTGGACTGAACTTTGGTGACTCTTTCAAAGTTGAAGTAGTTTCTTCAAGAACTCAAGGAAAAAATGGAATATCGCATTCATGAGATGAGACTCTTAATAGGCTCTGCTGATGTTTATGTAGATATATTAAAAAATGATTGGTAATGTGCACAAAGAGGAAATCATAATAAACATCAATCGAGAAAAGCTCCGGATTAAAACAGTCAAGATTCTGGAAGAACGAGAGAAGAAGAAAATGCCACCGTGGACGTGAAAGGCCCAGCTTGGAATAAGTAGTCCCTGAGCTACTATGTGAAGACCTCATCACGGATGCATTCTTTTTTAATATCCTTTTTCTGCATCAATACTTCATGAACTTTCATCACCTTATTATTACCTGTTATCATATATTTGCTTTTACGTCTTTCCAAAAAAAAGAAAAAAGGGTGAGAAAATTTTTGCTAACTTTCTTTTATTGTTATCATTACCCTCTCAATGTTTTCTTTGCAAACGAACAAGACACATGATTGCGAAGGCGCTGCATGAAGATACAACTACTTTATTATTATCATTACCCTCTCAATGTTTGCAAAGGAAGATCGCTGCAAAGAAAGAGGCATCGATAGGCAATGCCGACGATAGCGCAAATTTTGGGGTTGTATTTTTCCTTCACTCTATTCCAAATTCTGCACCATCGCATCGTATTTTAATTTTGAAAGTTTTATCACTGCATCCTGTTTGATTACCGCAATCATTTAACATTGATAAATTTAGTAAGTCGCCGCATGCTTTCTCTTTGCCATTTATGATTTCAAAGATGAATCACATGCATCTATTTTTTTTTTTTTTATATACTAGAGTCAACTTATTTTTAGGACAATCACCTCAAGAAATGTTTCTAAAAGTTAGTGGTCTGCTAGGTTTCTTTCAAACTGATCCTTTACCAAACTTCTTAAGAACATTGGATGACTTCTTTCAATCTATTGGCAAGGAGGACATTGCCGCATTTTAAATTTTGGGGTGAGGTATTTATTTTCAACCTTGCTATTTTTGGCTATATGAAGAAAAAAAAGGAAAATTAGAATAATAACTCCACTGCCAACGCAATGGTAGAAACACATGTTGATAAGAGTTAAGTTGGTGAATGACACATACATGTAGTTGGATGTCCGCAAGGACACACGTGGGGGCAAGCCGAAACGAAAGTAAGTCGCCAGGATCATCGCATAAGTGCAACTCCTCGTTAAAAGAAAAATTTGCTGAGGCATGAGTTGACTCTAAGAAGGGCACCTTGCTCGTTAATTGGATGTTTGCATGACACATGTGGGGGCCAGCCAAAAATTGAAGGCGAGGCTTGCGTTCCTTCGCATGGTTAGTTGCGCATCGTCACAATGCGGATTGCGATCACGTGTCGAAGTTACGGTATTAAGCGAATGCGGTCACTGCAAGATTGCGGCTACACGATAACGCATAATAGAGGGATCAACGTAAGGTTGGTGGAATGAACGCATCAACGTACATCTTGGGAAAATAAAAAACTGATGTTGACATTTCACCTATTACGCCATTAGCAGCAGAGATTTAGAAAGGACTAACGCGTCGCGAATGTCAGAATCAGAGCAGTCCATTAATGCTGTCGACGATCAAAGCTCTATATAAAGAAGCCGGTGAGCAGAATGTCAACTTATCTAGAGTTTTTCCCTGCGATCCAGACAAATGCGCAACAGAAGGAAGGCTTGAGAATTCTTCATTCTCTTTTCCATTCCGAGAAACGACCAATGCCTTCAGATTTGGAGCTAGATCTCGGAGAGTCAGCTCACCGCCCATCCATGGCTACCCTGTGCGTTATTTTATGGGTGGGAATTATGGATGAAATTGCGTTGAAGCACTTAAGTTTTCTCAGTGGAATTCAAGTAGTAAAACCCCACGAGTTTCTTGGTAAGTCCAGGGTCGAACACAGGGAATTGGGAAAAAATATGCGGTGGTAATTTCTCAGAAGAATTTGCGGTAACCAAATAAATCAAGTAGTTATTGGGAATGTTGTTTGTGGTAATAAAAATAAACAAATGCAGCGGAGTTCGAATCATTGGGCGTACAGAATTTATCATACCTATCTCTATTGCATGCGTTGCAGGTTGGCAAACAGAAATTTATCTATAGGTTCTTCTTGTTGTTTATGCAGTTCTAATCATTGCACTCTCGAGTCTAGATTTAACTTAGCTCTTTCAATATCTTAGGTTCTTTCTTTAGAGACTCTCTCTCGAGTAGTCTAAAGGGTGATCTCTAAAGGGATGTCGAGCACAACATAAATGAAAATGGGAGAACTAAAGAGAGAGTCTATAGAGTACTCGAGAGAGAGTCTATAGTGAGAGTTAAAAGGTAATCAATATGTCATTCTTGAACTGATATCATTTATAACCCACTTTCTACATGTGGAACATCTTATTTCGTAAGTCAATGAAATTCTTGCCCATGATATTATAGATGAGGATAGGATATAGAAAAAGAAACTTACTATTCAATCTCATCACCTTTTTGAATTTTTCCCACAAGAAATCCAAGAACAATTGTTGCTTGAAAGACATCCACACGACAATGTCAAGGTAATTGTTTTTTCTTTTTGTTTTATACATGTCTTTCCATGAAACTGAGTTGGGAAAGAGAAGGCAAAAAGGTGCATATAATGGGTGGCCAATTCAAGGGGTAGTCACATTTCTTCTGGTACTTATTCTATTCGTGCTTGAACTTTTGCTGTTTTACTTAAACGCTCTTGTTTAATAATTTAGTGATAACACATATTATATTTAGCACTTGGGTAGTAGGCAAATCAGTTGAGATCTAAAAAACATGCATGTTGGTAAATGCATTAAGATCTTTTAAATTCATATTTGATAATTAGCAGGTTACCAAGTATCTAGACTTCCATTATGAACTCGTAAAGAAAATGGCCAATCAAGTGATGGGTTAGGCTTACAGCTAATTAACTTTCAAATGTAAACTTACAAATGGTACGAGCGAATGGCCACAAAATGATATGAAAAAAATTGTACTTTACTGGTTAGTACTCTGTGTGTTATCTCTATTTATTTCTTCTTTTGACTTATAGGTACGAAAGGATGTGTGGTTTACCCACGAACTTTGATTCAACTTATTGCTATGTTTTGGGTTACACTATTGGAGCTTTCCTCCAGAGTGGAAAAACTGGACCAATATCATCAGTCTGTCTGTCCCACTGCCTGTACCTTCTGATCATTTTAGTCTCTAACCTTTTAACCTTCCATTCTTTTTCTTGTTATCAGTTTCCTCCATAGATTTTTTCTTCGTTTCTATTACCTGTAAGTTAGTTATGCATACCATGTAGGAAATTTGGCTGCTCCAGTTGAAGATTGGATGGCTGGCGGAACTGCATTGACTTCGTTAATGGACGTGGAGAGGAGACACGGTATGATTTCATCATGAAAACGTGCATTCCTTTTCTCATGTTTTCTTGAATAGCAAATAATTTTTTTTCTAGAATATTTTTTATGGGGAATAAGAAGGGAAATGACAAACAGAGTATCAATAATCTAGCCAAAATTAGAACAATGGAGTTCACTAAAAGAAAAGAAAATGAAAGATGAAAAAAAAAACTCCCCAATCTATATTAAAAAGACAACAGTTTTCTAGTTGATGAAACTTAAAGTTTATTTTTTTCTTTTTTTGAGTATCTCAAATAAATTAATAGTACTTAGACATATTATAAAGATAGACAAGGTGCTGTAAGATCAGAAATAACAAGATACAAAGTGGTGTATATGAAAACGTATGAAACAAACAAGGCTTTAGGATTGATAGAACATCTTCATGAAGTCTAGTTTAATATTTATCATTTGATGATCTCTTTCTAAAGGTAGAATTCGTTTGGCAAGTAAGTTCAAGCCTGTGATCAAGAAGACAATGCTGGAACTAGATGGTAATATGATCTCTTTCTAGAGTAAATGTCGTTTCCTTTAATCTCCATCCCAGTCTTATATTATAATTCACGTCGCTCCATTTGTCATGTGAGGAGGTCAGATCAGAATCCTACCATTAATTATGCAAGTTCAAATCTAAAAGAAGAATGGAGCAGGTGATCTGGATATAGGTATCTTACACAACCAAATCGATGAAAATCGAACCTATTTTTCAGAATTTGGATAAGATATTTTAATGAAGTCTCGGGTCAAATTCCATAATTGGAAGTGAGATACCTAAATTCTTTGTAGTTTCCATTCTTACATGAATTATTAGGAATGTGTTAAGTTCATTGTAATGTCTAATTTTGTTGGTGTGTATTTTTGCTTAGTATTGTCTTGTAAAGGGCTGGCCGGCAAAATCATAGACGAAGCTTTATGGTATTTCTTTTAATTATTGGAAAAGGAGGGCTCCTGGGTATGTTCTCGAAAGGGAAGGTAGAGGTAGTACTTCGAATGGCGAAGAGAGGCGGCTCGGCAAAGAAGGAATGAGAAATCGTCAAAGATGACTTCTTTGTTGGCGAAACGAAGGGCTAGTTCTTTCTCTCTCCATCTTATGGTATTTCACTTGATTTCTTTCTTCTTGTCCTTCTTTCTCCTTTTTCTTTCTTTTTTTATCTCTGTTTCTCCGTCTATCTTCTCCATCTCTTGCTTAATTTTCTCCATCCATATGATTGTATCTCAATATCTTTTTGTTTTTCTGTTTTCTTCATCTCATTTCTATTGATACTCCTTTCTTCTATTTCTCTCTCTTTTTGTTTTCCCTTTGTTAAAATTTGATACTTCATGTATTATTATTTAGTTTATAGCTAAATGTCATTAAAGCTAAAATATTGAAATATTAGTAAAGTAACTTGGTCATTAGTGTTGCGTGTGTGTATCATTAGTGTGGGTGTTAGTTTAAACAATATAAAAAATTGTTACGACTGTTGTATTTGGTTAGTTAATCATGTATTTTTTTGCTAGGTTAAATCACTTCATTTTTATCCCCAATTCAAGTCGTGGAGTAGAAGAACACACTAAAAGGTATGAAAAAGTTGTAGTAGTCTTTTACCTTCAGGCTATTAAATTTGAGCGATTTAGTCACATATTAACTCTAAATCTTGCTTTTCTATCTTAAAATCTAGCTCTTTATTTTATCCTTGTTTTAAAAAATGTTTGAATTAGTCTTTGTCAAATATTATGTCACACTTGCATTAGTCTTTGTAAAATCTAGCTCAAGTGCCTATTTATTTGTTTTGCTATTCTTACGTTCTCACTTCTTGGTGGAAACTAAAAATCCCATAGAAAGTTCATTTATTTTCTTGGTTGGTTCTTTGGGAACTATTAATGCCTTCCACGTCTTGCAAAAAACCTCCCATATGTCTTAGGCCTGAATTGGCAAGTTTTGTGTAGCATAGCCGAGTTCTAAACATTTACCTTGGTTGTCCCTTTTCCACTAAAGTCTCCAGGTGTTTTTGGTTGGGATTTATGTTTTAAGCCTTTTCTTTTTGCTAAGGTTGGGTTTTCATCAAATGTTGGTGGAGGTCTTTATCTGTATGCAAATTGATTAATTTCGTGGAGACCAAATGTGTTTTAAAGTAGACTAAATTGTTACATTCGCTTGGAGACCAAATATCTCTTTTCATTTTTTCAATGAAAAATTTCGTTTCATTGAAACCCTCTCTCTCGTTGTTTTAGCCATAAAAATTTTAGTCTCTTGCTGGCCAAATCCTCACATCAGGGACTCATATGGAGCTTTTGGAGCATCAAAATCCCTTCTTAGAGTGTTATCCATTTTGTCCACAAGCTCTTTCCTCTTATTCTAGTCAAGTCCTTCATCTTCTCGACCTTGTCGAACACTCAATTTTCCACTTCTTTCATTGATTCAATCTTTCATTTCTCTACCTATCTCCCCATTTTCATCTTCATTTCTCTCCTACCAATGTCTCCGCCTTTCATCGCTAATGCCGATGTTTCCTTAGTCATTGCATCTTCTCCGTCGGAGATTGGCCTTGTTTCTACTGTGTATATCGAAGTCCAAGCCCACTGTATCGATCAACCTCTCCCTTTTCCCTCTATTCCCAAAAACCCCTTCAAAATCCTCGATGGCCCTCCTAGCTCTGCCGCTGGCAATCCGGGTGTTTATTATCCATAGATCATTTACTTTCTCTTCTTGTTTTGGAGTTTTTAGCCTTCATAACGTGCTTTTTTTTTTTGTACTCTGTTTGGTAACTGAGTTGATTGATGTCTCGAAGGAAGAGTAGTGACATGCATTGAGTTTTGTTTGTTCTTTTACTGTTTTGCTTATGATTGTAAATCTTGCTTTTGTTTGGAACTTGAGTTTTACTGAATGCGTTTGAGGCCAGTTGCTACTTCTTAAGGTTTTAAAGTGTTTGAATTGTGTGTTATAAGTGCGCGCAGATGATATCACAAAGTTGTTTCTTGATCTTTTCGGCCAACCGTCGGCAATGTTGGTGCCAAGTGATTCCAGTTCGGTGCAGGTGAATAAGAAATTGAAGATCGGAGTTGCCTAGTCTGGTGGCCAAGCACTGGGAGGGCATAATGTGATTTCTGGACTATTTGGTAGGGTCTCATTGTGTCCACATTTATAAATCAAGAACAAATGTTTGCTTTTCTGTTCAAGTTGTGGCTAATTAGCAGCTTCAATGATTTTGGTGAAGATTACCTACAAGTTCATGCAAAAGGAAGCACGTTCTATGGTTTCAAGGGTGGTCCTGCAGGGATCATGAAATGTAAATATGTAGAACTAACTGCATAATTTATCTACCCATATCGCAATCAGGTTAATTTTCTTGAAGGGATTTCTAGCTTTCACTTGTTAGAATTATTAGTGTGAATATGTGCAGTCTTGATTCGAAGTGATTGCCATTTGTATGCAATTCTTGATTTAAATGCATTTTTGTTTTATTAGGGTGGTTTTGATATGATATGTAGTGGGAGGGATAAGATTGAAACACTAGATCAGGTGAAATTCTTTCTTCCCAGAATTTTCATTTTGAGACGTCTTAGTTGTAGTCAAGGCATTAATTGACTGTTCGTTTCTATTTCCAGTTTAAGCAAGCTGAAGAAACTGCTAAGAAGCTTGATTTGGATGGCCTTGTCAATTGGTGGAGATGATTCCAACACAAATGCCTGTCTCCTCGCTGAAAACTTTATGTATTTTTCAAAACTATGAAATTTGTTTATTGCCTCCCTCCTTTTTGCTCTCTCTTTCTTACTTTCATTGTCATAGATAAGCTATTATATGTTATTTTTATTGCAGAAATATAAGGTTGAGTAATTAATTACTATAGGGTACCATTTTTTGTGTGTGCAAGACTCTGTTATTTATATTCCCCTTCTATCTGTTGTTTTCAAATTAGGAGTAAGAATTTGAACCCGAGTGATTGGTTGCCCAAAACTATTGATGGTGATCTCAAATGCAAAGAGGTCACCACAAGTTTTGGATTTGATTCTGCTTGCAAGGTACTCATTTCTCTTTGTAACTACTTTAGAATTGATATTTCGTTTGGATTGAACTTTGGTGACTCTTTCAAAGTTGAAGTAGTTTCTTCAAGAACTCAAGGAAAAAATGGAATATCGCATTCATGAGATGAGACTCTTAATAGGCTCTGCTGATATTTATGCAGATATATTAAAAAATGATTGGTAATGTGCACAAAGAGGAAATCATAATAAACATCAATCGAGAAAAGGTCCGGATTAAAACAGTCAAGATTCTGGAAGAACGAGAGAAGAAGAAAATGCCACCGTGGACGTGAAAGGCCCAGCTTGGAATAAGTAGTCCTTGAGTTACTATGTGAAGACCTCATCACGGATGCATTCTTTTCGAATATCCTTTTTCTACATCAATACTTCATGAACTTTCATCACCTTATTATTACCTGTTATCATATATTTGCTTTTACGTCTTTCAAAAAAAAAAAAAGAAAAAAGGGCGAGAAAAATTTTGCTAACTTTCTTTTATTGTTATCATTACCCTCTCAATGTTTTCTTTGCAAACGATCAAGGCACACGATTGCGGAGGCGCCGCATGAAGATACAACTACTTTATTATTATCATTACCCTCTCAATGTTTTCTTTGATGGAATGCAAAGGAAGATCGCCGCAAAGAAGGAGGCATCGACAAACAATGCCGACGACAGCGCACATTTTGGGGTTGTATTTTTCCTTCACTCTATTCCAAATTCTGCACCATCGCATCGTATTTTAATTTTGAAAGTTTTATCACCGCATCCTGTTTGATTACCGCAATCATTTAACATTGATAAATTTAGTAAGTCGCCGCATGCTTTCTCTTTGCCATTTATGATTTCAATGATGAATCACATGCATCT
>NW_028326081.1:0-12160 GCF_027475165.1 Benincasa hispida | reverse complement strand
ATTGAATTGGATAGAAATAGAACTATTTTCCGCCATATGAACATCCCAGGAGAACAAAAAGTAAATTGTGCCACCTTCATGTTAAGAGACGATGCAAAGTTCTGGTGGGAATCCACACAAAGAACAGTCAAAGGTACAGTCTCATGGCAGCAATTCAATCAGGCTTTTTACAACAAGTATTTCCCTTTGACAGTGAGATGTCAAAAGGAAGTGGAATTTCTTAATCTTCGTCAAGAGAACATGTCGGTGGCAGAGTATGAATGGAAATTTAATCGCTTGTCTCACTTTGTTTCTCGACTAGTGGACACAGAAGAGAAGAAGGTGGAAAGGTTTATTTGGGGATTAAGAGAAGGCATTTGAGGCATTGTTACTGCTTTCCGACACAAAGAGTATGCCCTTGCCCTCGAGTCGGCCTTACTCATGGAAGTAGATCTTGCTACCAAAACCTCAACTTCGAAACGAGGATTCATGCCAAATCAAAAGAGGAAATTCACCCGACAAGGCTTCCAACGTTCACAACGGCAAGCAAATATTTCCCAAAGCACTCAGGGCATACAGTCACAACTGGAGAGTCGAACATTCATATATTCTAAGTGTAGAAATTGTAGAAAACACCATCAGGGGCAATGTTTTCGGAACATAAGGGTGTGTTTCAACTGCGGCCAGACGGGTCACTATGCAAGGACTTGCCCAAAGTTCATCAACCAAGTATCAACTGCCCAGACCACCCAGCCTACTAGTAACAAGGTTACCCAACAACAGAAAGGACGGGTGTTTGTTGTTACACGTCAAGAGGCAGAGGATCAAGATGCAATGGTTACAGGTACATTACCCATCCTCGGGTATTATGCCTTCACATTATTTGATTCGGCCTCTAGTCATTCATTCATCTCTACAACATTTGCACAACATGCTCAATTAACATCAAAGCCCTTAGGCTACATTCTAACCGTAGCTACTCCTGCCGGAGTATCTATGTTGGCCCACTCAGTAGTAGAAAACTGTGAATTGTCAGTATTAGGACATAAACTAGGGGTGACCCTTATCATCCTAGACATAAGTGATTTTGACATAATACTAGGTATGGACTAGTTTGCAGTAAACTATGCAAGCATAGATTGCCATAATAAAGAGGTCATATTTACCTTTCCAACAGGAACCAAGTTTAATTTTAAGAGTTCTAACACACAATCAGTCCCAAGAATAATTTCAGTCTTAAAAACTAAACATTTGCTCAACCATGGAGCTTGGGCATATTTAGCAAGCATAGTAGATTTACGAAACCAAAAGGATGAAATTAAGGCCATTCCTGTAATAAGGGAATTTAAATATGTATTTCCAGAAGAGTTACCAGGATTACCACCTAGTTAAGAAATAGAATTTTGTATAGATCTAATTCCCGGAGCTGAACTAATATCTAAAACACCATATAGAATGGCACCTGCGGAATTAAAAGAACTCAAAATACAATTACAAGAATTGTTAGATAAGGGATTTATTCGCCCTAGGGCATATTGTAAAACAAGAAGGAATCTCAGTGGATCCTGCTAAAACTGAAACAGTTAGCAAGTGGCCTCGCCCAACAATAGTCAGCGAAATGCACAGCTTCCTTGGATTAGCAGGATATTATAGACGATTTGTGAAGAATTTCTCAAGTATAGCATTACCCTTAACCAACCTCACCAAGAAGAATAATTCTTTTGTCTAGAACCAAGCATGTGAGCAAAGCTTCCAGGAACTAAAAGAAAGGTTGACCACAACCCCTATTCTCACCATACCTGACGAATCAGGGGGTTTAACTATGTACGGTGACGCATCGAAGAAGGGGCTTGGTTATGTATGGAACAACACAGAAAGATAATAGCATATGCTTCAAGGCAACTAAAACCTTATGAACAAAATTATCCCGTTCATGACTTGGAATTAGCTGCTGTAGTCTTTGCCTTAAAGATATAGAGACATTACTTATATGGGGAAAAGATCCAAATTTATACAGATCATAAAAGCCTTAAGTACTTCTTTACCCAAAAAGAGTTAAATATGGGGCAACGAAGATGGTTAGAATTAGTCAAAGACTATGACTGTGAGATCCTCTATCATCCAGGAAAAGCTAACATTGTTGCTGATGCTCTTAGTAGAAAGTCAGCACATATAGCAGCTCTAAGTACCATCTCCAAACACATAATAAATGATCTTGAAAGATCTGAGATCTCACTAATACCAGAAACCTTCACAACTCAAATAGCACAGTTAATTGCAAGACCTGCATTAAGGCAAAGGATAATTGATGCACAACAAGTAGACAAATACCTAAACAAACAACGGAAATCAGAGAATGGAGAAACCAGGCAATTCTCTACAGCCCCAGACTCTGCACTCCTCTATCGTAGACGTCTATGTGTACCAGATGATGAAAAAATCAAGAAAGAACTATTGAAAGAAGCTCATGAATCATGCTTTTCAATACATCCTGGGAGTACCAAAATGTATCGAGACTTGAAAGCACATTACTGGTGGGGTAACATGAAAAAGGATATAGCCGACTATGTAAGTAAATGTTTGGTTTGTCAACAGGTGAAAGCTCTACGGCAACGACCACAAGGACTTCTTCAGCCTCTAAGTGTTCCAGAATGGAAATGGGAACATATTTCTATGGACTTCATCTCAGGACTCCCGAGAACTGTTAAAGGCCACAACATGATTTGGGTAATTGTAGATCGACTCACCAAATCGGCCCACTTCCTACCATACAAAACTACTCACACTACGGAAGCACTAGCTCAAATGTACTTAAAAGAGGTCATCCGGTTACATGGAATCCCAGTATCAATTGTTTCAGATCGAGACCCTCGTTTCGTCTCCAAGTTCTGGAAAAGTTTGCAAAAATCAATGGGCACACAGCTAAATTTCAGTACAGCCTTCCACCTACAAACTGATGGCCAAACAGAACGAGTTAATCAAATCCTAGAAGACATGTTGAGGGCATGTACTTTGGATTTTACTGGAGCATGGGATTCGCAGATACATCTTATAGAATTTGCTTATAATAATAGTTATCAGGCGACAATTGGTATGGCTCATTTCAAAGCCTTATACGGAAAGAAATGCAGATCCCCTGTACACTGGGATGAAGTCGGGGAGAGAACACTAGTAGGACCTGAATTAGTGCAGCAAACATCAGAGTCAATTAAGCTAATTCGGGAAAGAATGCAAACAGCTCAAAGCAGACAGAAGAATTATGTTGATAACCGTAAAAAAGAATTGGAATTCAAAGTGGGAGATCACATATTTCTAAAAGTAGCACCAATGAAAGGCATTATGCATTTCGAATGAAAAGGAAAGCTTAGCCCTCGCTTTATTGGACCCTTTGAAATATTAAAACGTATTGGCCAAGTAGCTTATCGATTAGCATTACCACCCACCTTTTCTACAATACATAATGTCTTTCATGTATCGATGCTTCAGAAATACGTGTTTGACGCATCACATGTAGTAAATTATGAACCTCTACAAATGAGTGAAAACTTGGAATATGAGGAGACTCCGGTTTGCATTCTAGCAAGAGAGAAGAAGTCGCTTCGTAATCGGGAAATAAGTTTCGTGAAGGTTCTCTGGAGAAATCAGCAAGTAGAAGAAGCTACATGGGAACGAGAAGAAGTGATGAAAGTCAAATACCCTTATCTGTTTAAGAACCAAGAAACTTTCGAGGACGAAAGTTCTTAAGGGGGGAAGAATGTAACAACCCAGATTTGTACGCATACAGGAAATTAAATGTCAAATATTAAGTAGGACGAAATTTTACTTAAAGGGGTGGAAATTTAGAAGGAAAAAAAAAGGAAATTTATTCATTATCTAAAAATAATGAATAAGGGAGCAGAATCAGGGAGGATTAATTGGAAGTTGGACGCTAGCTAATTCAGAAGACAACGGGCAGTAGATAACTTTTTGTTTGGACACTACTCATTGGAAGAATTGGAGGTGAATTAATTGCCCATATACTCTTAAAATTTGAAAGAGTTAAAAAAAAGAGGAAGTGGAATCCACAAGCAGTGAAGGCAACCATGCGTGAAAACTAGCGAGATTGGAGAGAACATTGGAGAGAGCGAGAGTAAAGAAAGCAAGATTCTCAGCGAGACAATAGGAGAGAGCGGTAGCAAAAGTGAGAGCGGAAGCAAGAGCGAGAGTGGGAGCGGAAGCGAGAGCGAGAGTGAGACCAGCGACAGCGAAAGTGAGAGTCACGAGAGCAAACCAGCGAGAAAGCTGGAGAGAGCGAGATTCTGAGAACAGAAAGAGCGAGATTTGGACAGAAGCATGGATTATGTGTTAAATTTGGCCACGATCTTATAGATTATACATGGAAAAACCTTAAAATTGAATACAAACAAAGAATGATGACGTAAGGGCAAACATTAGCCAAGATTAGGTGTCTTATTGAGAGGAATCCTTAAACCCTAAGTAATTTTAAAGAAACCACCTGTACGATGATTTTTCACACTGAGAAGAGTTGAAACAAATCTCAGTAACAAAGAATCGTGTGAAAGAGTAAGTGTGAGTGAGGAAGTTCTGTGAGGCTAAAAGAGAAAAGCTCGGGTAAGGTGTTGCCCAAATTCTGCCCAAATTTCTTCCCAAATTTCCTTCTAGTTTAAAAAAGGAAAAGCTCTACTGATCAAATCATAAAGAATAATAAGGAATAACTAGATCACGGTAAGTAGTTTATCTCACTCTCTCTTTAAATGTTCTATGGTAGTGTACCTTTATTATGTTGCATGGTTATGTTAATTGTTATATTGCATTACATGTTTAGAACACGTTTCTCTATAAGGGACCCCATGCATTATGTTTGTTCACGATTACGTTAAAACCAAGTTTTAATTAGGTGTAAGTTATGCTTCCAGTCTAATCTTATGGTTATGCTAATGGTTGATGTTGGATGCGACTCTGGCCCTACTGACTGCATGACCCGCTAATCATCAGATGGGTTAGTTTCCACTTAAGTTCTCATCTTCCTATCAGGGCGGAGAAATTTATGCTTCCAGGGCTGGCAGGGCATGTATGGTTGCACCCCTCTAGGCCTATCTTACGTTATGTTTACGCTAGGGACTAGCAGGGTATGTATGGTTGCACCCCTCTAGTCCAATATTACGTTTATGCTAATGGTTGATGTTGGATGCGACTCTGGCCCTATTGACTGCATGACCCGCTAATCATCAGATGGGTTAGTTTTCGCTTAGGTCCTCATCTTCCTATCAGGGCGGAGAGATTTATGTTGGAAGCATAACCGACCACCACATGTTATTATACGTTTTCGGTCCCGATCATATGTTTTCATGACATGTTGCTTGTGATTGTGCATTTGGTCACTACCCTACGTGAGAACTACTTACTGGGTATATTATATACTCATCCTATATTTTTATAGACTTTGTAGGGAAGGACATAGCGTAGATGGCAGAATTGGACGTCGTTCAAATGGCCAACCATCAAACTCACTATTATAAGCACATGCATTTTGTACCACCACGCTAATGTTTTATGGATCCTGGTGTTTTGATAAATAAAGTTTTTATATAGCTTTTTTATCTAATTAATAAAATTTAGATATGTTCTTTGAAATTTTCACCAAAACTCATCTCATGATAGAAAAGTCTAAGTATGCATGTCGTAGCGGTTGGATCATAATGTGTAAGGATTCGGTCGTTACAAAAGGTTTAACTAACGATTCAATATTATAGATCTGGTTAAACATACTATCATTCCAAATTGACATGCAACCAATTATTCATATATAGTATATATATATATATAAACATCACTCCAAATTAACCTATTCTTGTAGTTACAAATAAAATGTAAAGTAAATTTAGAAAAGAATGAACATTTTAACTAAACAATTTTTCTTCTCCTCCATCCATCTTCTATCCATATTGTCCCTCTCTTTTTCTCTCTCACTCCAATTTGTGTTCTTTGGATGAAGCGTGTTATATTTTTTCAAATCTAATGAGGAACAAAGTTGCTTCCCTTTCTTGATTTCTTATAAAATATTAGAAATGTAGTTGTCACACATCAGAAAAATTAAAGAAAATGATGGTCTCCATGCACTATAAAAGAATTCTATGTCTTTGGTCTCAAATCATTCCAGTTAGAAACATTTTAAGCACCTTCTAACTCTATTCTCTAGTTTGAGAGTGAAAAGAGCATGTGAGTTGTCAAAAGCTTTGATAAAGTGCTCTTATAATTGGGATCGAGAGAGAAAATTAATTTTTGTGATTGAAATCATTTTTGTCACAAATCAAATTTTACTGGTCCGTAGTTTTTTGTTCGATTTGGAGTTTCACGTTAATATTGTGTTTCTAGTTTTATTGTTTTCTTTTAATTCCTCTATTTTTTTTCTACTTATTCCAACGATAATTGATAGCACTAAAAATGTACTATCTTGATCCGCTTAATTTAGGTTTTTTCTTGTATTTAGCATCTTTAATTGACTATTTTGTAGATTTCGAGCACATTAAGGGAAAAACGGAGCTTTAGTGACGAACTGAAGCTAAAATGGACCAAATTGAAGCTTAATTACTTCAACCGAGAAAGAGAAAGCCAAAATTACCATATTGCCCCTGAAGAGAGTGTAGCGACGCTCAAACACTGGATGGATGATTTCGTGAAAGGAAAATAGCATCATGGCATTCCAAAGTTAATGTGCGTGTCAAATTCCATCAACATCGCGTCACCATTACGATATCTATAAATACATCTTTTTCTGTCTAGGTCAAAGACTATCCGATTTCTGTCAATTGGAATTTGAATTCTTCTATTTTCTTTCTCTTTCTATATAATAGATGTACCAAAATAATTCCCCATTTATTGGCATGTCGATAATGACCTAATGTATCTTTATATGACTTAGGGTTTAGGAACTTTTCTCTATTTACATGTTCTTGCAAGTTTTGGAACCGGAATTTATCATGTTTGTTGGATCCAATTCCATACTTATAGACAATGATTATATTATGAACCTTTTGTGGTTTTTATGATTGAAACTTTTGATTAACATTTGATATGCGACATATAATCTTGTGTTAATCACTATGTAGCAATGTGTTAGCTTAGCTTGCGAATCAAACACGATAAGTATTGTTTTAATTAACCTAGGATTGAATCAAAATAATTTTATTCATGGCTTTTCCTGTTAAACATTCCACTTAATGTTTTCCTAGAACTTAATGCAATTTAGGACGAACTTGAATTCACATGCTTTTCCTAAATTCAATTTGGACTAATTAGTTTATTAGGACGACTAATTGACTTTTCTAACAAATTCGGTTAGGTGCAAACAAATATTTGAGTCTAGTAATGATAATTCAATGAACAAGTATTTTGAATAGGAAAATTCCATAACAACCCAAGCTATTATTTCTCATATAATTTCTCAAATTTTACTTTGTGCGTTCATTTAATGAAATTTAACTCATTTGAAAACAACCAATTTCAATCCCCCTCCCCATCAGTTACCCTCAGGCTTTAAATTGTTTAATTGAGAAATTCTTGATTTCTCTATGATCGACTCCGCCTTGCTGCTAAGACTAGTAGTTTGTACTGGTCGGTATGGTTAAATTATTTTGAATGGATTTGGGTCATCAAATTTTCCTTCTAAATTGGCGCATGGGTAATCGAGTATTTTCACTTTTGGAGGGTTTTCAATTCTTTGTTCATTCTTAAATTTTTTCTCTGTATGACCTAATCCTCCCATGATCAAAATTATTTATTGTATTTTGCAAAGTTTGGTAGGGAGGAGAGGAAACGAAAGAGAGAAACTATAGAACGAAGATTTAGATAACAGATAATTCATGTAGAAAGCACATTGGAGGAAGAGCATTTAGAAGAAGAAGAGGATGCGATGGCCCAGCCTAAGAAGGAACGTATATTATGGGACCTTGCTGCACGTAATGTTGACCAGCACCCCCTCTACATCAATTATCCTAAGACTACGGGTAACTTTGAGCTTAAGTCTAGATTAATTCACTTACTACCCGTTTTCTATGGTTTGAGAGGAGAAGACCCGCACAAGCACTTAAAAGAGTACCATATTGTGTGTGATGTTATCCGACCTCATGGTGTTATGGAGGAGCAGATGAATCTGAGGGCTTTCCCATACTATTTCAATGACAAAGCTAAGTATTGGCTTTACTATCTTCCTACTGGATCAGCGACCTCCTAGGTTGAAATGAAGAAGCAGTTTTTGGAGGAACTCTTTCCTACCTTTAGAGCTACAAGGATCAGGAAAGAGATTTATGGCATCACACAGTTTGGAGAAAAGACCTTATACGAGTATTGGGAGTGCTTCAAGTGCCTTTATGGCAGCTTTCAACATGATCGGATCTCTGATGCACTCCTGATATAGTACTTCTATCAAGGGCTTGTCTCTAATGATAGAAGTACCATTGATGAAACTAAAAAAGAAGGCCTTGTTAATAAAACCAATTCAAAGGCCAGAGAATTCATCTCTATCATGGCAGCCAATGGCCAGTAGTTTGGGATGCGGAATCGTGTTTCTCAATCTTCTAAATCTTCACTAGATGTAAGTGAACTTAGAGCTGAAATTGCTAAACTATCTACCCCTGTGAAACAGGTTTGTTCTACAAAGGCTCAGTAAGCTCAAGAGCTTGTAACTGAGGTGGATTATGCTAGGAATCAGCAAGGAGGACGAATGTATAATTACAACTGTTGGGATAATCAAGGGAACCATGCAAGAGCAATTCAAGTATGCCCTTGAAGGACATGGTCAAGAGCTTGGCAGAGTCCACCTTGCATATAAAGTAGAGCCAGAAGTAGTTCTAGCAAACCAATGCCTCTCGTAGGTAGAGTATGGCCACCCAAATTGCCCAGTTGGCCGACGCGGTAAGCAGGTTGGACACGCAATATGGGAAGCTTTCTTTCCAGCCTGTGTCCAATGTGCGTAATGATAGTGCCATATTTACTTTTGGCTCCATTAAGACCTTTCAGATGCCTAATTCAGAGTCAGTGATTAAGTCAGTCGATTGTAAATCCTTAGAATGCTAAGGAATAGATGACATGTCCACCTAGAGGACGTGGGGTACATTTTGATCCACCTCTTAATTTGAATTCTTACATAACTGTTGCTCCATTCCTTAGTAGGTTTTCTATTGCTAAGGAAGGTAGGCACAAGGAATAAGTGCATTCTACTGAGTCACTAGGTAACAATAAGAGCTCTACTACAAAGGGCAAGAAGGTATGGGTGAGGTCCCTTTAGATAGAAAGAAAGAAACCAAAAGAAAAGGTAATCCTGCCAGATAATCTACCTATTAAGCAGGAAGACCTAGATACGTTTTTTGTGCCTTGTAAGATAGGTACTAGGAAATTTGAATAGACCATGGTAGATTTAGGGTCTGCAATTAATATTATGCATGCTCCTATATATGTTGATTTGTAGTCCCACGTTCTACACTCTGTTGATATTTTGATCCAGTAAGATGACCATTCCCTTGTTAGGCTAGTTGGTATGATTAAAGATATGCTTGTTAGAGTCAATGGCCATACTTTCGCTTCTGATTTTTATGTCATAAATATGAATGTTGATTCTACTTCTTCTGAGTTATCTGTGCTGTTAGATCGGTCCTTCTTAAAGACTACTAAGGCTAATATTGATCTTGATACAAGGTCCCTAACCCTTGGACATGAAGATAAAATTGATTTTTTTTTTTTTTTTGGTGATTGATTCTCCCTCTACTACTTATCCTACATTTTACAGTTCTATTATTTCTTTCAGGATAAGGACCCTCCCCCTAAGTTGGGGGTGGGAGATGGAGATTCAGTGGTTTTTGATGGATTTGGATGAGCAATCTAAGTGGGGTCGAGCATAACGATCTTAAACAACTGCTTTCCTTGAGGCAACCGGGATTTACATTTTTATTACATCGTAGTTTAGGTTTCTTTTTATTTTTGGTGAGTTTAATTCTTCCTATGTTTCTTGATGTTTAGGTTTCTGGAAGAAAATGAAGAGAATTACTTTCTTAAGAGCCGGGCATCACACCCAGTCCTTGTACCAAAATTAAGGGAATATTTTTCCCTTTTATTTGGTCGCTTGCTTTTCTATTCCTTATCATATTAGGGATAATGTGAAATTATTCCCTTTTATTTGGTCGCTTGCTTTTTTATTCCTTATCATATTAGGGATAATTTGAAATTTTAAGTTTGGTTAGGGGATTTCTGTGTTCTAGCTGGAGTCTTTGAGCATCTGAGCTCAGGCTATTTTTTTTTTTTTTTTTTGTGTACTTGTATGCATGCTTACTCATGTTGTGTGCTTCATTATTATTACTAGTCTATGATGCACTCCCTTGTATTTTTACTTGTATGAAATTTTGTTTCAGATGAGTAATCATGTTTTTTTAGTCATTTTTAAAATTTTTTCTTACTTTTGATGTACGCTTAAGTTCTTTATCTACTTACATTAGTTTTTCTTATTTTTGTTGTCACTCTGATAGGCTCTACTGGTATGATAGTGTCTTGCATGATAGGTTGTAATGTAATACTGAGGAGTAAAAATGAGATATATGCCTGCTTTAAAATCTACAGTTAAAAAAAAATTGTGCGGAAAAGAAAATATCGAAAAAATGAACTTGCAATGTTATGCATGACTCGGGGTAGAAAGAACTATATTTCCCACAAGTAAAAGAAATGCAAGTTTAGGGTAGCCTAGAGTTTAATTCTAGGTCCCTCAGTTGACATATTACTGCTTTGATTTTTTTGGCACTTGATAGTTAGTGCATGAGCCAGTGTAGGGGAAAATAAATTGAAAGCCATCCAATATCATTCTAGGGTGCTTAGACTTAGTTAGAAGGGCTTTGAACCCACCCTTGCATGAATAAGTATAGAATTAGTTTTAAATTGTGCTTCATTGATTAATTATGAATTGATTTTGTTGTTGAGTATAAGCTAGATTCTAGGAGACCTTCGAGACTTGAGTAACGAACCATGCAATTTTAGTGAGCATATCTGTTGTATGACTATGTGCTTATTTCTATCTTGCTCGAGGACGATCAAGAATTAAGCTGGGGGTATTTGATAGCAACGAAAACATGCTATCTTGCTCTGCTTAATTCAAGATCGTTCTTGTATTTACGTGTTTAATTAGCTATTTTTTAGCTTTCGAGCACATTAAGGGTATAACAGGTGTTAGTGACAAAATAGAGCTAAAAAGGGCCAAAAGAGAGCTTAACTGCATCAACAGGGAAAGAGAAGGGCTAAATTACCATACTGCCCCTAAATAGAGTGTAGCGACACTCTACATAGCGTAGCGCTACACTTAAAGATAGAATGGTGCATTTCGTTAAAGGCACACAGCGCCACGATGCTTCGAAGTCACCTTGCACGTCAAATTCTATAAATACATCTTTTGCCATCTAAGTCAAAGACCCTCCGATGTCTACCGATTGGAACTCAAATTCTCTCAATTTTCTTCCCTTTCTGTCAAGTAGATGTACCAAAACAATTCCCCATTGATTGACATGTTGATAATGGGCTAAGGTATCTCTATCTAACTTGGGTTTTAGGAACTTTTCTCTTTATTCATGTGCTTGTGAGTTTTTGAACCCAAATTTATCATATTTTTTGGATTCAATTATGTACTTATAGATTATGTATTATCGAACGCTTGTGGATTTTATGATTGAAGATTTTGATTAAGATATGATACGTGACATATAATCTTATGTTAATCACTAAGAAACAATAGGTTAGGTTAGCTTGCGAATCAAACACAATAAGTATTGTTCTAATCAACCTAGGATTGAATCAAAAGAATATTTAATCATGGTTTTTCCTATTGAATATTCCACCTTATGATTCCCTAGGGCATAATGCAATTAAGACGAACTTGAATTTGATGCTTTTTATTAATTCAATTTGGACTAATCAGTTTATTAGGACGATTAATTGGCTTTTCCAACTATTTAGTTAGGTGCAAGAAAATATTTAAGTCCTATAATGATAATTTGATGAACAAGTATATTGAACGGGGAAATTCTGTAACAACCCAAACTAGACCTTCTCATTTAGTTTCTAACTTTTAGTTTGTGTGTTTATTTTATGAAATTTAATTTCATTTGCAAAAAAAAAAATAATAATAAAATAAATAAATAAATAAAAC